>NC_058511.1:15771713-16071713 GCF_020382885.2 Scatophagus argus
CCAAGGGGTACGTGGCGCTCAAAGGCTTCCGCCCATTGTTCTTCTTCTGTAACCACATAAGCAACATCACGTTGGTTAACATCATCTTGGCTCTGAATAATACGGCCGGCGTATTCTTCGGTAGTCATTTGGAGTTTTGCTGAGTCATCACATGCGTGTGACTAGTTTTGTTTGCTGAGTCATCCTTTATGTGGTTGTTCATCCTGGTGTGCTGACCCCTCCTCATGTAGTCCTCCACCATTTTGGTTGTAGTTTCCCCACTCGCCATTCTGGTTGTAGCTCCTCCCCTCATGTGGCCATCCGCCATCTTAATTGTAGTCAGCCACTAGCTTGTTGTTAGCTGCTATCCTGCTGCTATCTTGCTAACCGCCATTTTGTTTGTTTTTAGCCTGTAGCTTGTTAGCCACCCTCTGGCTAGCTTGCTAACCGCCATTTTGTTTGTTTTTAGCCACTAGCTTGTTAGCCGCTACCTGGCTAGCTTGTTAGCCTCCATACTGTTGTCATCATCTCTCTCTCACACACACCCATACACACACACACACACACACACTCCTGTATATATGCACACCTATGTATAGATATACTCTTGTTGCTGTACCTGTGTTATCTTAGTTAATAGTTAATGTGTGTTGATAAAACTTAGATTATAATAGTGTTTATTACAAAGTGATACTTATCTAGGGATGGTTGTTGCTGTTTAATAAATCCTGTTATAGTTTAACCTGTCGTTGTCTGTGGTTATTGTGTATGTACTTGTAATAACAGCTGAATTCATGACAGCCAGTGCTCGGATTCATCCTTCACAATTTTAAGAGACTGTTATTTCCCATTTATTAATTTGGCTATTGGTCCCTGGTGACAGGGTGGTGCCCCGATATTTATGTGTATTAAGCATACACTGATTTTACTTTAATGATTATTTCCCATAATCATTGACTCTCTGCCAATAACCAAATTGCTCCTACTAAGTCGCACAACAATCAGAACAACGGACCGCCAGCATCCTGCCGAGGACGACGCTGCGAACGTTTAAGCGGATCATTATTTCAAACTCCGAATGATCGGAGCAACGCAACGTAAGAGGCTTATGTCTGGGCAGAGATAGTGTAACGTAGGATTGTTTACACATGCTTTCTGTAACTTTTAAGTGCTGCATTCATTGATTTTAGTTTCCGGTCGGTCATTTCCGCCGTTTCAGCGAGACCGCGCGTCACCAGTTAAAGGACCAATAGCTGAGCAGATAAGCTCCGGTTTACTGACTCCGCTATTGTGTGGTGACACGCGAGTCTCTAAAGAATTAGAGTGGATTATTTTATTGGGTTGTGTTTCTTGTATTTTCATTTCTATCTTTCCTCACACTCTTCTTTCTGAACGGTGAGGCGAAAGTCCGAGCACGCGATCACGAACCGTAACCAAGGGGTACGTGGCGCTCAAAGGCTTCCGCCCATCGTTCTCTTCTGTGACCACATAAGCAACATCACATTGGTTATCACCATCTTGGCTCTGAATAATACGGCCGGCGTATTCTTCGGTAGTCATTTGGAGTTTTTGCTGAGTCATCACTTGCGTGTGACTAGTTGTTGTTTGCTGAGGCATCCTTCATGTGGTTGTTCATCCTGGTGTGCTGACCCCTCCTCATGTTGTCCTCCACCATTTTGGTTGTAGTTTCCCCACTCGCCATTCTGGTTGTAGCTCCTCCCCTCATGTGGCCATCCGCCATCTTAATTGTAGTCAGCCACTAGCTTGTCGTTAGCTGCTATCTTGTTAGCCACCCTCTGGCTAGCTTGCTAACCGCCATTTTGTTTGTTTTTAGCCACTAGCTTGTTAGCTGCTCCCTGGCTAGCTTGTTAGCCTCCATACTGTGTCATCATCTCTCTCTCACACACACCCATACATACACACACACACACACACACCTGTATATATGCACACCTGTATATAGATATACTCTTGCTACTGTACCTGTGTTATCTTAGTTAATAGTTAATGGGTGTTGATAAAACTTAGATTATAATAGTGTTTATTACAAAGTGATACTTATCTATGGATGGTTGTTGCTGTTTAATAAATCCTGTTATAGTTTAACCTGTCGTTGCCTGTGGTTATTGTGTATGTACTTGTAATAACAGCTGAATTCATGACAGCCAGTGCTCGGATTCATCCTTCACAATTTTAAGAGACTGTTTTCCCATTAATTAATTTGGCTATTGGTCCCTGGTAACAGGGTGGTGCCCCGATATTTATGTGTATTAAGCATACACTGATTTTACTTTAATGATTATTTCCCATAATCATTGACTCTTTGCCAATAACCAAATTGCTCCTACTAAGTCGCACAACATCATTGGTGCCCCGTGTGAGGCTGTCTTATTCTAGCTGTGTTACAGTATAAACACAATAACAAAAAAAGGCAACACCAAACTTTTCCATGGGTCCACCAACATAATTGGGGTCCCAGGTGAGTTTGTCTAATTCCAGCTGTGTTACAGTATCACCACAGTAACCTGCTGCTGACGGTTTAGAGAATTTCTTCTCTTTTGTGTTGTTTTATTATTCTCCTTGTTCTCCTCTTTTCTCAGAATTAGAGTGAAGAAGCCGTCCCCTGCATTTTTTTAATTGTTAACTATTAATTACGGGTACTAAGAGTATTGGTTGTGTTGTGTTGTGATTGCACTAAGAGGTGCCATAGATTGGACAGTGGATTACCTAGGTTAAGTGGCAGAACACAGGCCGTGTTCTCTTGCTTTCCTGGTTCTGTGAGTCCTGTTTTGACGTGCACTAACTCCTTTAGCATAAGGTATAGTGCTCCTGTGTAACTTCAGTTACAACTACTTAGCAGCCATAGTTAGCCTAGCACATTGTTGATTTTTGTAGGTTTGTAAGCCACAGGTTGAAGCCCACCTGTGCAACTTAAACTTGCTCAGCGTAGCAGTTTTGTGGTTTTTGTTTTGTCTGTTCAGTGGAAAGACAAAATGAGCAGTAGGGATTCCCACACCCCAGTAGCTAGAGGCTCCCAAGAGGCAGATGACCTGGACATGCAGGCCACCGTCACTGGCCTCGTGAAATTGGCAGTTAATGGCATGAGTGACCTGAACAGCTACAACGCTAGCACCTGTGATAAGAAAATACAGGAAGTGGTCACTTGTCACTTGTCCCTCATTTCTCAGATGCTCAGTCAGGTAACAATGCTTTATCACCATAAAGCCCAGTTACAAGCTGCAGAGTATATGGAGCAGATTACAGTGTTGCAGACCAGATATCATGCTGAGCAACACAAAAACTTGATCCTACAGCAAGAGGTTAAGGACCTTAGGGATCAGCTGATTGAAGTTAAGGAGGAAAATGAGACCATCCAGCAGGATTGTCCTTATTTAAATTTGCAGCTCCAAACGACGGAGGATCAGGTGAAAGCAGCCTTGATCCCTGATCCGTCTGATATTGGTTCTGACCCAGATGCAGCCCCTGTCCCAGAAGAGATGGTGAAAACGCGAACGGCGGATACCATGGAGGACAAGCTGCGGGCTGAACGACAGGCATCCCGAGCACGGATAGCCACCATATGTCAGGAGCTTGAGGGTGCTCGGCAGACAGTTCGAGTCACACCCACTGATCTGAGGACAGTTAGTGGAGAGGTAGAAGCCCCTACTGAGATGCCCGACATGATCATTCTTGACCAGTACACTCCTCCACTGGTCCACCATAGGCATGGGAATGCCTCAGGCACAAGAAGTGCAACTTCATCAGCTCTCCAGCGCTCCATACCTGACTTTGCCAAAGGAAGAACCTCCCTGGAGAAAGGTGGACATCAGCCATACTCCTTGAGAGACGACAGGGACTTTGGCCCCACACCGGCCGACATGCCATATCTAGGGCGCCGCTCACGCCCTCACTTTGACCAAACCCCTTCTCTGCAACGAAGGAGTAGTCATGGTCTTTCCCCCCAGGACTTGAGGAATCCAGAATCCTCAGATGACTCTGACGACGCCAGCACCTACTATCAACAGGGTCTGCGCATACGTCAGCTTGAATCTCTTGCAAGAGACATAGAGAGCTTTGACCCCAGGAACCAGGAGTCATCCATCGATGACTACTTGAGGGAGGTAGATCGCTGTCTCCTTGATCTTCCCCATGCGTCTGCCCGGGAGAAACTTCGCTTGATCTGGAAAACCACCTCCAGGAGCGTCCGTGTCTTCATGGAGACTCTCCCACCAAGAACCAGAGACCATTACTCAGCGCTCTGCCAAGCCCTGCGGGAAGAATACTCCCACTATACAGACCATGCTTCCGCCACTCTTGATGCTTTTGCTGTCACGCAGAAGAAACTTGAGCCTCCCTGGGAGTATTACAGGCGTCTCAGAGCAGCATATTTCCAAGGGCGTAATGCGCCTGGATTAGAGGAAGAGCATGCTTTCAAATCTCTCTTCCTCCATAACCTGCATGAGAGCGTACGCTACGACGTGACCATGCACTGCCGCACTAACAACCTCAACATGCAGGAGATGAGGCGGTACGCGCAGCTGGCATGGGAAACACGAGTACGCCCAAGTAGGACAGCTGACAGCAGTGCCAGGGTACTGGAGATCCAGCCGTCCGCCACTGCAGAGGTGGCACTGGAAGGCAGCAAGATGCCTCGTGCCCAGATGCAAACGGGACCAGGACCCCCGGCATACCAATCACTCCGCCCACAGGGTGGACACCCCAGTCAGAGGACCAACAGTCCTAACTGGTCACAAAACCTGAGCCCACCGGCAAAAGACACTCGCCAGCCAGACAGAAAGGTCAGGTTTAAATCCAACTCCAAACAGGGTAGGAGGTATGGTGGCAAAGCCCCACTTCCATTTAAAGAGGAAGACTTCCAAGAAGAAAGCTTAAAGGAGCTTATAAGGAAGTGTGTGGCTGAGACGTTCAGATCGACCACTCAGGCCGCCTAGTAACTCAAACATACTCCTAACACCAGAAACCCTGTCCCTTCGATTGTTTTTTTTTTTTTCTTCTTTATTTTCCTTTTTGATTTTCTTATAGCGTCACCAGCTGTATAGGATAGATTAACCCGACCAGCCACGAGGGGGGGGGGTTGATGCTCACACACGCCCTGACTCACCTGTGGTGGTCACCATGGTTACAAAGCCACTCTCCAGACACTTCAGCAGGTTGCATATTGGACATCCATGAACAACGACACCAGAGGTTAAATTCAAGGGTGCCTTACCTGCTGTCATCTTTAACCAACCATCCTCTGAATCAAGCACAAATTCAGGGAAAGGGGGGTCACCTTTTCATGTTCTAATCTTCAAGTCAGTTAGATTGAACCAGTCCCTAAATATACTGAAGGTAATAAATCCCTCCTTATAATTATCATAGACCTCTAGAAATTGGAGCTAGGCTCTGTCTTAATTGTAACTATCATAGACTGGCAGAATGAGCAACTGAAGTCTGTTTTGAATGTTGGTTTTGGCAAGACAATACACGTATGTCATTTACACTGGTGTATCATGAGGGAGACTCCTCATTGTATTTTGAACCTTAACACATGTACCTGAACCAGGAATATCCACTGGGTCTGCCCCAGCAGCCATTTGTTAGAGATGTGAAGGATCTCTGTGGTTTGAGAGTTGACTCACCCTAGCAAACATGCCAGGGTACCGTGTCTGCAAGAACAGAGGAAAGTGAGATCCTCGCAGAGTGAATTGGCCACCTATGGTTGGTGAATACAGTCACCACAAAGCTCATTAGCCTACGACCGGCATGATACAGCCACTAAGCTGCTGGCTACATTAGAATACATAGCCAATTCACTGATACTCCTCCTCTTCTTTCTCCTCTCTTTCTTTCCTTGGGTACCTACTTTGAGCTATGCTCTTTTGAAATTGTGTTAAATGTGTTGTTGAAATGCCAATTAATCACAGTCGAGTTAGTTAGCTCATCATTCATATCTGCCCAGACTGTGCCTCAACTCTGTCCAGACATTAAAGCCTCAATGAACTCTGAGCTAAAGCCTCAATGAACTCTGAACTTTGAACTGTTGATCACTGTGTCTGCTCATCAGCCAACAGGAAGGAAGCCAGAAGGATGACCACCTTCAGCGCACATGGACCATTCGACCTTAGAGAATGTTGCTCTAAAGACTGTGGCCCCTACCCCATTCTTCAGACCAAAGGGGGGATGTTGGGATCTCTGGCCATGCGCTCTGGAGAACAATAGAGCGGCCTACATGTAACTCATAAAGCCTGAGTTAGAGTGACTAACTGTTAGAGACCCCACTCATGACGTGCACCTAAGTCATAAATTCCTGAGTTTAAACTCAGAACCGGCACGGACATTGGCTGTGTGCCAGCCATCTCCACGGGGGTCCGAGGTGACGTCACTCAGGTAATAAAAGGTCACTGCGACCATCAGCATGCGCTTTTTCCCCGTGCGTGCTGTGACAGTGAGAGCTTCTCCAGGCTCTCCAAATGTCCAAACCGCCAAAAGGGAGCAACAATCAAACGTTTTGATTAACATCATTTTAGATCCCGGGTCACAGTTCTGCAACTCGCAGGCCGAGAAACAGACTGCTGTATTTTTCCTGTAACTTTTACTTTTTTCCTTTTACCGACGTGGATCGCTGGGCAATCAGCTGATCGCACGTTAACGAGCCGCGCGCCGACTTTGTTAAGGACGAAACAAAGTTTGTTAACTTTTTCACCGGTGATTTTCTCCGCTGCCGCCGAGAGATCAACACTCCGCATCATCAGAACAACGGACCGCCAGCATCCTGCCGAGGACGACGCTGCGAACGTTTAAGCGGATCATTATTTCAAACTCCGAATGATCGGAGCAACGCAACGTAAGAGGCTTATGTCTGGGCAGAGATAGTGTAACGTAG
Source organism: Scatophagus argus (assembly GCF_020382885.2). Taxonomy (NCBI): domain Eukaryota; kingdom Metazoa; phylum Chordata; class Actinopteri; family Scatophagidae; genus Scatophagus; species Scatophagus argus. The sequence continues at coordinate 15,778,579 of NC_058511.1, forward strand.
GATTGTTTACACATGCTTTCTGTAACTTTTAAGTGCTGCATTCATTGATTTTAGTTTCCGGTCGGTCATTTCCGCCGTTTCAGCGAGACCGCGCGTCACCAGTTAAAGGACCAATAGCTGAGCAGATAAGCTCCGGTTTACTGACTCCGCTATTGTGTGGTGACACGCGAGTCTCTAAAGAATTAGAGTGGATTATTTTATTGGGTTGTGTTTCTTGTATTTTCATTTCTATCTTTCCTCACACTCTTCTTTCTGAACGGTGAGGCGAAAGTCCGAGCACGCGATCACGAACCGTAACCAAGGGGTACGTGGCGCTCAAAGGCTTCCGCCCATCGTTCTCTTCTGTGACCACATAAGCAACATCACATTGGTTATCACCATCTTGGCTCTGAATAATACGGCCGGCGTATTCTTCGGTAGTCATTTGGAGTTTTGCTGAGTCATCACTTGCGTGTGACTAGTTGTTGTTTGCTGAGGCATCCTTCATGTGGTTGTTCATCCTGGTGTGCTGACCCCTCCTCATGTTGTCCTCCACCATTTTGGTTGTAGTTTCCCCACTCGCCATTCTGGTTGTAGCTCCTCCCCTCATGTGGCCATCCGCCATCTTAATTGTAGTCAGCCACTAGCTTGTCGTTAGCTGCTATCTTGTTAGCCACCCTCTGGCTAGCTTGCTAACCGCCATTTTGTTTGTTTTTAGCCACTAGCTTGTTAGCTGCTCCCTGGCTAGCTTGTTAGCCTCCATACTGTGTCATCATCTCTCTCTCACACACACCCATACATACACACACACACACACACCTGTATATATGCACACCTGTATATAGATATACTCTTGCTACTGTACCTGTGTTATCTTAGTTAATAGTTAATGGGTGCTGATAAAACTTAGATTATAATAGTGTTTATTACAAAGTGATACTTATCTATGGATGGTTGTTGCTGTTTAATAAATCCTGTTATAGTTTAACCTGTCGTTGCCTGTGGTTATTGTGTATGTACTTGTAATAACAGCTGAATTCATGACAGCCAGTGCTCGGATTCATCCTTCACAATTTTAAGAGACTGTTTTCCCATTAATTAATTTGGCTATTGGTCCCTGGTAACAGGGTGGTGCCCCGATATTTATGTGTATTAAGCATACACTGATTTTACTTTAATGATTATTTCCCATAATCATTGACTCTTTGCCAATAACCAAATTGCTCCTACTAAGTCGCACAACAGTGATGACCAAGGCACTGGACACATTCTTGATTTGTATCACCCCTGTCTCATTACCATAACAAAGATGATGTATTAGGGGTGGGAACATCTAATTAGATTGTGATTCAGGATTCAGAAGAGAATTTTGGTGTATGTAAAAGTATACTGACAAATAAAGTTTGAAGTTTGAAGCTTAAGCTGTGTTACAGCCCTGTAATGAGTCTGTTTGGTCATTCAGTCCAAATGAAATGAATGAAAAAATTCACCTGCCAAGTGTGAAGTGGATTGGATCAGCCATTTTCCAGATACTTGGAGGACATACACAAAAATAGACAGTTTAATGTGTGAGTTGTGGTGGTTAATCATTATTTTCTTCTTCTTTGACTCACACCTTTTTCAAACATGTTTAAGTCACTGACATGATTACATACACTGACAGCTTTATTGTGATGTGCTTCATTTGTGCCTCAGTCAGTTTTTCACCTTAATATTTATACTATAAATCAAAAACAAAGACATATAATAATAATAATATTTTACTTCTGTAACAAATTGAAAATAGAGGCGACAAAATGCTTTGACAGACAAAGCAGAAACAGCATGCTCTGGTAGACAATATAACAATAGAAAGCCGAGCAGTCAGCAAAAGCAAGACCACATTAACAAAAGGTTCATTTATGTTCTGCTGTGTAGCTTAGGGCCAGACACAGACAAGCTTTAAAAGTGATCAGTAAAATCTTAAAATCGGGTCTGAGCTGAGCAGAAAGCCATTGGACAGAAGGCAGGATTGGGGTGATGCCATTTGTTAAAACCAGTGAGAACGACTAGAAGGTGAGAGAGAATGCTCCTCCTTAAACCGCCACCTTAACGTGGTGGAGGGGTTTGAGTACCTGAATGATCCTAGGGGCTATGTTGTCGGGGGCTTAATGCCCCTGGTAGGGTCTCCCAAGGCAAACAGGTTCTAGGTGACAGGTCAGACAAAGAGCGGTTCAGAAGCCAGCCCCGGATGAAAGATAAAACAGCAAGGATGTGTACGTTGCCCGGATTGGCGTTACCGGGGCCTCACCCTGGAGCCAGGCCTGGGGTTGGGGCTCGCAGGTCTGGTGGAGAGCGTCTGGTGGCCGGGTCTCCGCCCACGGGACCCGGTCGGGTACAGCCCAAATAAGCGACGTGGGCACGCTCTCTCGTAGGTCTACCACCCGCGAGAGGGTTCAGAAGGTGCCGGTGCAATGTGGTTTCCCGGCCAAAAATTCTGGCTATGGGGACATGGAATGTCACCTCACTGGGGGGAAAGAGCCCGAGCTCGTGCGGGAAATTGAGCGGTACCGGCTAGAGATAGTCGGGCTCACTTCCACGCACAGCCTGGGCTCTGGAACCCAACTCCTGGAGAGAGGCTGGACTCTCTTCTACTCTGGAGTTGCCCATGGTGTGAGGCGGTGAGCTGGTGTGGGCTTGCTCATAGCCCCCAGCTTAGCCGCCATGTGTTGGAGTTCTCCCCGGTGAACAAGAGAGTCGTTTCCCTACACCTTCAGGTTGGGGATAGGTCCCTCACTGTTGTTTCGGCCCATGGGCCGAACGGCAGTGCAGAGTACCCGGCTTTCTTGGAGTCCCTGGGAAGGGTACTGGAATGTGCTCCGAACGGGGACTCCATAGTTCTACTGGGGGACTTCAGTGCCCACGTGGGCGACGACAGTGATACCTGATAAGTGATAAGACAGTGATAATCCCCGAACCCGGTGGTGGACACCAGAAGTAAGGGATGCCGTCAAGTTGAAGAAGGAGTCCTATCGAGCATGGTTGGCCAGTGGGACTCCCGAGGCAGCTGACGGGTATCGGAGGGCCAAGCGGGCGGTTGCGGAGGCAAAAACTCGGGTCTGGGAAGAGTTTGGGGAGGCCATGGAGGAGGACTATTGGTCGGCCTCGAGGAAATTCTGGCAAACCATCCGGCGCCACAGGAGGGGGAAGCAGTGCACTGCTAATACTGTTTACAGTGGAGGTGGGGAGCTGCTGACTTCGACTGGGAATATTGTCGGAAGGTGGAAGGAATACTTCGAGGATCTCCTCAATCCTGCTGACGTGTCTTCTGTTTTGGAAGCAGAGGCTGAGGACCTTGAGGCGGGTCCATACATTGCCCAAGCTGAAGTCACTGAGGTAGTTGGGAAGCTCCTTGGTGGCAGAGCATCGGGTGTGGATGAGATTCGTCCTGGGTACCTTAACCCCTTTCTGCAAATAGGAATTCAGCAAAATTTGGAGACGTTTTGTAGACATAGCCTTCAGCATTCATTATCTCATGCTATACATGTAGCACATGGCTAAATGGGGGCTTAAATTAAAGAAGACACATGGGCCAAGACATGTATTGATGTCTAGCTGTTTATTTTACTCATTAAGTGTCCATTTCAGAAGATCATACATAGCATAAAATGTCAAAAAAGTAAAAATTGCCTAACTTTTTTTTAGTTTTCAGTGAGTTCAAGACTGATAATAAAAGATCAAACTGTCAAACTGTACATGCCCTGATTCTACATGGTCTTGGAAAGTAAAATCCAAAATTTGAAGTAGATACATAAAAGTACATAGGTGCTACACAACCATTTCCATAGGGTACAAATAGGTGTCTCCAACCTCTCCAAAAACCTCTCCAAAACCTCTCCAAGCTCTCCAAAAAAAAAATTGCACCATACAAAAGGGGGTGATTGTAATATTTTTTTCCTTCATTTTGAAATAGTACAAATACATTTTACTGCATTCCAGACTAAAATTCACAAGAACTTCAGTACCTATAAATACTATAAATACCTATAAATACCTATATAGTACCTACTAAATAATATGTTTTGGAGTGATTGTGAGTATATAAGTGAAAACAGTCCATACCAGAGCCCCGTTTGCCAGCACAGTTACTTACATACCTGCAATATGCTGTTACCACCTCCTACGACGTGGACGAGGGGTTGGATTTTAGGAGGCAAAAATTGTGTAAAATAAAAATAAATAAATAAAAAATAAAAACTGGAACACTGGAACACTGAAATAACACACTGGAAACTATTTACAACTATTTACAAAAAGAGTGCTTCATTGTGTGCACTGTAGATCATGCCACTCTGTGAAGCAAAGTCTGTCCACAATAATGCAGAGTGGCACTTCACAGGACCTGCACATGAAGATAGTCTTCTTCTTGCAGTGGACACACTTCCTCCTGCCCTCGGTTGCCTTCAGTCTGGGATCTGAAGAGGGGGCTCCAATGGGGACAGGAAAGCACCCTTTTGGCCTCTGCTTTTCCTGGCCAGAGGTAGATGGCCCACCAGTGGCTTCAACGGAAGTCTCTGCTGGTGGACATGGCTGTTGTTGCCCCACATCAGCAAGCTGACAGCACAGCACCTCTCTGTAGGCCTTTTGAGTGAGGGCCCTCTCACCCTTAGCCACTGCCATCTCCTTGTAGAGGAGGAAGCTGTTCACGACAGCGATATCCACAAAGTGCAGGAAGAGCTTCATGTACCACCTCCTGGTCTTCTGGGTGACAGAAAAATATTTGATCAGTGCATCGGACAAATCCACGCCCCCCATGAACTTGTTGTATGCACTGACTGGCTCGGGGATGGGAATGTTTTCTGTTGACCAGATGCCAGTCCGCTTGTTTTTCACCCGCCGTGCGCTGGTCTTCCCTGTGTAGGCTTTGTGGATGGTGGAGCACATTGCTACTTCTCTTGTGTCCTTCCATTTCACAAAAAGCAATGGCCCACTCCTGATCCACCTCATGTCACCCCGGGCAGCGGCTTTTGGCAAGGCGTTGATGGTGGTTCGTGGGAAGCCAAGCCTGCTCTCCCTGACTGTGCCACAGGCGCCGAAGCCAATTCCGTGGAGGTGAACAAACAACTTGGCGCTGGTGTAAAAGTTGTCCACAAAAACACCATACCCAGTGCCGAGATACGGGACTCTGAGCAGGTTCACCACAGAATCAAAACTCAGGCCCTGGCCAGACGGCGTCCTTGCCTTTCCCTCGTAGATGGTGAAGTCACAAGTATAGCCATTTGAGCTGTCCGCCAGCACAAACAGCTTATACCCCCACTTGGTGGGCTTCTCCTTCATGAACTGCTTCATCCCAATTCTTGCCTTAGTGGCAACCATACGCTCGTCCACCGAGAGGTTCTGACGTGGATGGTAGTATGCTCTGCAGGCAGTCAGGATTTGATCCTGAAGTGGATTGAGGCGGCAGAGACCATCAAAGCCAGGCTGGCCTTGAAGCAGGTCATTGGCGACGTCATCAGCTGGATCGCTCATATGAAACAATGCCAGTATTGCTTCATAGCGGTATCCAGGCATAACGGACGCAGGGAAAGCCAAACTGTACAAACGGCCCCTTCTCCACATATCACGCCCAGCTGTTGTCTTCACCAGGCCGTGATAGATGACAAGGCTCAAGAAGTGGTAAACCTCATCAATGGTCACATCACTCCACTTCCTCTTCTGGCCACCAGCTATTTTTTTTGCAGCGTAGATGTTTGTGTTCCTGCACAAAACACGTACAACTTCTTTGCTAAAAAAAAAGCTGGAAAAGATCACATGGACTGTACTCCACATGAGGATCCAGCTGCACCCCAGGGGTCCTCCTGGGACGAAATGGTAGTGGAGGAGGCTCCACATCATCCTCTTTCATCGAGTGCCAGTGTTCCTCCTCCTCCACCTCACTGTCCTCTTCAGCAGAGTCGGGGTGTACTACTGCAGGGGGGCTTGATGAGGCTGTGGTTTTGCGCTGCGCCACAGCTCTGGCACGGCGCTGAGATGTCCTGGTGCCTGCTAAAGCTGTGTGCTTGTGCTTGCGCTTGCACTTACGCTTCACTGCTGTTGGAGATGATGTAGAGGGCCCTTCCACAGGGTCACTGGGATGAAGGGAGAGAGGGACAGGACTGGCTGGTGGTTCAGCACTGTAGGAACACAAATATTCAAATTCAAAAATGGTTTGATTTATAAAGCATTCCCATTGTAAAGCATTTTTTTTTATTTTGTACCAAATACGTATAAATATAAATATAAATAAACAATAACCCATCAATAACAATAACATAATAACATATCAATGCCTATTGTATTGTACTGCATTGTATTCTATCCTACTGCTAAGTAGTGTTATATACTATATTATCCCTATAATATTCCTATGCTATACTGGATATAACAAGTTGTAAAGGCCACTAGTCTGAAGCTTGGACATTGCTATTTGGACTGATTCACTGCTTAGGTATGAGTATGCTGATGCACAACTTTGACAACATTATAATCTGAAACAATATATCTGAATTTATAAACATAGTCACTTACATGTCGAGGACGACGTCGACACCGTCCTCAAACGCGTCCTCCTCGACGGAGTCTGCACTCGCAGCTACAGACTCAGCATCACTCTCTCCGCTGTCAAAATCGTCGTCTGCCTGAAAAAGTGCTGCGTGCACTTCTTCAAGAGTCAGACGTTTAGGCCTGGCCATGATGTGTAGAGGTAAAAACTTGCAGGAACTGCAAACTGCAAACTTCAAACTGCAAACTTCACCAAACAAACAAAAGTTTGCCAACAACACGGTGACACTTGCTAATTCGCCAGGTTACACATGCGTAATGACGTCGGTCAATGACTCCCGCTGAGTTCAGCTGCGGCGCAGGGCTTTACACAAGCCTCCTGTCCACAGACATCATTGGCGCAGGGCTTTACGCACGCCTCCTGTCCACAGACATCATTGGCGCAGGGCTTTACGCACGCCTCCTGTCCACAGACATCATTGGGGCAATCATGACACCCTACCCCCTAAATGTTCATTTGTCGGTTTACTATTCGTTGAAAGAGGTGTCAATCACTTCAGATGAGCCTGACACCGGCAACAAGGAAGAAAGTTGGACGATGCTTTTGTGTTTACAACTCGGGTGCACGGCGCACACATGAAACACAGCGTCTGCTTCGGAAATTACTCAGCGGATTACAAATAAATACCTTTTGGTTTTGTAGAGGACATCTTCAAGTTTCTATTCATGTATAACATTACGAGTAAATTTGCGATTGCTGGTCAGAACGAGTTAGAGAAGACCGCGGTGGATTTTTATGGGGAAATACGACTATTTTACACGATGGAATGACTAAGGATATAAAGCATTGTTTTGACCTTTCCCATGCAATGAAGACCAGTTTCCACACGACTAAAAGGTAAATAATGACATTATGCCTTCATTTGCGCTCACTCGAAATGTTAAAACTTTATAAATATGAATGTTTTTGAAGGATGTTACTTCCTGTGTTCGTCAATGGGAATTGCTATGCTAAGCTAATGTGGCTATTTCTGAATAACGTATTTATAACATAAGCCAATTTTCCTTTAGCACAAAGCTCTGACATGACAGAAGATAGATATATGGGTATTTTGTTTGTATTTCGAAAATGGGAGACGTATATGAGCAGTAAATCCCCGAATTTGATCTGGACCCGCCGGCGGGTCCGTTTTAACCCTATCTGCACAAACAGGTTAAGGCTCTGGATGTTGTGGGGCTGTCTTGGTTGACACGACTCTGCAGCATCGCATGGCAGTCAGAGACAGTGCCCTTGGACTGGCAGACCGGGGTGGTGGTCCCTCTTTTTAAGAAGGGGGACCGGAGGGTGTGCTCCAATTACAGAGGGATCACACTCCTCAGCCTCCCCGGGAAAGTCTATGCCAGGGTACTGGGAAGGAGAATCTGGCCGATAGTTGAACCTCGGATCCAAGAGGAACAATGCGGTTTTCGTCCTGGTCGTGGAACACTGGACCAGCTCTATACCCCCCCGCAGGGTGCTTGAGGGTTCATGGGAGCTTGCTCAACCGGTCCACATGTGTTTTGTGGACTTAGAGAAGGCATTCGACCGTGTTCCCCATGGCATCCTGTGGGAGGTGCTCTGGGAGTATGGGGTCCGGGGTCCTTTGCTAAGGGCTGTGCGGTTTCTGTACTCTTGGAGCAGGAGCTTGGTCCGCATTGCCGGCAGTAAGTCGGACCTGCTCCCAGTGCATGTTGGCCTCCGACAGGGCTGCCCTTTGTCACCGGTCCTGTCCATTATTTTTATGGACAGGATTTCTAGGCGCAGCCAGGCGCCAGAGGGTGTCTGGTTTGGGAACCACAGGATTTCATCTCTGCTTTTTGCGGATGATGTTGTCCTGTTGGCTTCTTCAGGCCAGGACCTTCAGCGTGCGCTGGGGAGGTTCGCAGCCGAGTGCGTAAGCAGCTGGGATGAGAATCAGCACCTCTAAATCCGAGGCCATGGTTCTCGACCGGAAAAAGGTGGTCTGTTCCCTTCAGGTTGGAGGAGACTTCCTGCCTCAAGTGGAGGAGTTTAAGTATCTCGGGGTCTTGTTCACGAGTGAGGGAAGATGGGAGCGTGAGATTGACAGGCGGATTGGTGCAGCGACCACAGTAATGCGGTCGTTGTGCCGGCCCGTCGTGGTGAAGAGAGGGCTGAGCCGCAAGGTGAAGCTCTCAATTTACCAGTCAATCTACGTTCCTACCCTCACCTATGGCCATGAACTTTGGGTCATGACCGAAAGAACGAGATCTCGGATACAAGCGGCTGAAATGAGCTTTCTTCGCAGGGTGGCGAGGCGCTCCTTTAGGAATAGGGTGAGGAGCTCTGTCACCCGGGAGGAGCTCGGAGTAGAGCCGCTGCTCCTCCACATCGAAAGGAGCCAGTTGAGGTGGCTCGGGCATTTTTTCCCAATGCCCCCTGGACGCCTTCCTGGGGAGGTGTTCCGGGCATGCCCCACCGGGAGGAGGCCCCGAGGAAGACCCAGGACACGCTGGAGGTACTATGTCACTCAGCTGGCCTGGGAACACCTTGGGGTCCACCTGGAAGAGCTGGAGGAAGTGTCTGGGGAGAAGGAAGTCTGGATATCCCAGCTCAAGCTGTTGCCCCCGTGACCCGGTCCCGGATAAAGCGGAAGAAGATGGATGGATGGATGGTGAGAGAGTGACCTTTGGATTATTCCAGCAAGGAGGGAATTACAGTAGTCAGGCAGAGGCGGTTTTTGCTATGGGCAATGTGGCCGACCGCCCAGGGCGCAATCTATTTGGGGGCGCCCCTCAAAAAAAAAAAAAAAAGCAGATCCGAAAAGAAGACCAACGCCAGAAGTCAGACGATCAAGAACGGGGGGCAGCGTCAAAATGGTGTTTCTGCTCAGCCCCTGTGTGTGTGTGTGTGTGTGTGTGATCAATCTATCTGCATGCGGACGGAGCGTGGCGTGACGTCACCCGCAAGCAGAATCACTTATAATGAAGGTGGTGTGCTCATAAAATTAATTTAGACCCCTGGTAGATACATGAAATTCATTGGGTTATGTGAAGAAAAATAAAATCAAATATAATTAAATAAAAAATAATTTCAATTAAAAAAAAACACAGGAATCTGTGCATGCATCTACGTCAATTTGTTTACATCACGTCAATCTTGACTGGGTGTTTGACGGACAGTCAAGTTATTAGAGTCAAGGGCGTGATGGAAAAACTACGACCAAAGAAACCCTCAGGTGCTCAGTTCAGAAAGAGAAGGAAAGAAGAGGAGCACAAACGAGCAAAACATAAAGGTATGCAGGTCTCTATGAGTGACGTTAATTGTGCATGTAGGATAATTTAACAGTAGCCTATATGCTATTTATCGGTTAGCCTCTTGCTACCATGTTGATGTTACTTAGCCAGAGAAAAGGACTGTATTTGGTTTTTAGTTTTGCTGAACTAGTATCAACTATTAGGATTTGAGGTTTCATGTCATGCAATTAATTTCAGCCATAGGATAGTTTGTGTTTGCAACACAACAAGTGCAAATTCATCGGGATTTGGTAACTGTGGAGTTTTTAATGCCATATGTGGGTCTATGCTACTAACTTCTAATATACATTGACTTGACATTTTGTAAGCTATGTGATATAACTTTTTGAATAATTTGTAGAGTCTTATGTGTAGTTAATAGAATGTTAATAAATGATAATAGATTGCGCATCAGTGTGGTTTATTTTAATTGGGTAACTGCTGATGCATGTTAAGTGTGATCTAACTTACTTTATATGTTAATTGTAAATTCAGGGGCACTTCTGAAATATTTTGGAGCAGCTCCCACTGGGCAAAATGTGGAGCCATCTACTTCCACCGCTGCACAGGCCTCGGAGATGGTCCTTGAGTCTGAGGAGGAGCAGCCATCAACCTCCACAGCTACAGAGGCCTTGGAGATGGTTCTTGAGTCTGAGGAGGAGCATTTTATCATTTTGTGCGTTTAAGGATTTGTGCAATCTACATTTGTGTTAACATTTTCAATTTCATTCATCTGTTAATTTTTATTTTTTGATTGTTCCATTTCTTGTTAACCGTTTGTGAAATGTTTTAGTGATAAAGAAAGTATGTAAATAATGTAATTCTTGTGTTTGTGCCTTGATGGGGTGCAGCTGGGGGGGGGCGCCGATTGAGTGTTCGCCCAGGGTGTAAAAGTAGCCAGGACCGCCTCTGTAGTCAGGTCCAGAGGTGACCAGGTTTGAAGATGGCCAATTGAAATAGCGTGATGCACTCTGTCAAAAGCTGCACACTGGTCGAAATGAATTGTCATCAGCTAAAAGAGGTCACTAGTTACCTTGATGATGGCAGTTTCTGTTACAGTAGACGTTATTATGACACTTTTCTGAGTCCTGGGCTGCTCCCTGGACTCAGTGGATGAGGTGGGTGACAGGAGAACGATAGCCAAGCTGTCGTCCATGCTGGAGACCCCCTCCCACACCATGCAGGACACTCTGACAGCACCGGGCAGCTCCTTCACTGACAGACTGCTCCACCCATGCTGTGTGAAGGAGAGGTACCGCCGCTCCTTCCTGCTCACTGCTGTCAGACTCCACAACATTCACAGCTGATAGACTGGACATTAAAGCTGATGAATGTGTTAACTGGACTACAGTACATGTGCAATAATGGGACAAAATGGTCGCGTCAGACCTGTGCAATAATACATGTGGAGTAATAATTGTGCAATACTCTTTACTCATGTAACACTACTACAAGGATCAGTACCTACATACTTAGTCCCTGGAACAAATCTGTGCAATAATTAATCCATCCACTAATCATAACCTGAGGGACTCTAGTGTAAATAGTCTTTTTCTTTTCTGTGCTGTGTACAGCTGCAGGTACTTGTTTCCTGTGTATTTATTCTTCTTGAATGCACGGATTTCCCTTTTCCTTGCGTGCTTTGCACCCTCTATGTCCTGTTTGCTGCTGTAATACTTCATTTTCCCAGATATGAGACTAATAAAAGATTATCTTATCTTATCTTAAAGCTAAAAGTTGTGTTAAAGCTCCTTTTTAAAAAACTTTTCATAAAATTGGAAGTCCAGAAGTTGTCCTAAAATTTTTAAGAATAGATGGATTAACATTAGGTTTCTTTTAAAGAGACTGCATCACAGGAGGTTATAACCTTTTTATTTATTTATAAAAAAAAAAAAGATGTGAAAGAAATGTGATTTGCCAGAAAGAGATTTACAATCAATGAAATAAAGATCCAAATGTGTCAATGACCCCTCAGAAATTTAGTGGGAAAAAATCATACTGCACATGGTTGTTTTTATGTGAGATATGATGTCAGACAAAATGGACAGCAGTGCAGATTCAGAATGGTTAAAGTAATGTGCTTTTTTGATATAAGGAACACGGTTTGAGTGCATTACAGTGAAAACAGTTTTGACTTGGCAATGCTTCAATGGCATTTGAAGCAATATCATTATGAGTTTAGGGTTAGGGTTATAAAATATAATAATATTATATATATCATTTATTTATTTATTTATTTATAAATAAAAAGACTGAAGAGAGAACTGAGTTTGAGCATCCCCCACAAGTAAAACAGTTACCAATTAAGCCATAAACATAAACAGTCACTAAACTGGAAAATAGTAATATAATAATATATTATTACTTTCTGTGGGATTTGCACTCATTGCAAGTGTTTGTTAATGTTTTTGAAAAATCACCCACTGATCTAATTCAGTACATTTCATTTGATTACAAAATTATTTTTGCTATGCATTTAAACATGTACTGAATAAACATTCTGAATAAACTTCAAGATAGTCCATATTGTATTGAATGTATTACTTTGTGTAAGACTCATGAAGTGCCAGTAAAGCTGAGATAGACACACATAGAACACAGGTACATTTGCACATAGTGTGGTTAAGCCAGTTACATGATAATGTAAATTGAAAGCTTATTATAATATCCTTCTTTAGTGTTTCATTTATTTATTGTGTCTTCAGACAGATACCAAGCATTATAGTCCCAATGTTATAGTCAAGCATTATATTTGTTAAAGGTTTAAAAATTAAAAAAATTACCCATTGATCTATATCCCGGTATTTATGAATAACAAGCTCCTGAGTCATCTGGCAACAGCAAAGTTTGAAGCATTGGAGCAGAGATAGGTGTCAGAGCTAAACCTGAGAAGCAGAATGCTAATGCTGATCAATTGTCATGGTTTGCCAGTGGGCATTCTGATTGGAGTCAAAGACAAGGATTTTAATGGTACAATGGACCAACTGGATCTGTGCACACCTGCACAGGCCACCACAAGATACAGGACTTGTGGCTGCCAATGCTGAACCAGGTGTTGTCTCAGCAAAATACTAAAGGGACAGTTTACACAGTTTTTGCGATCCCAACCTCCCAGTTATGTACACTGGCTGAAGCTTTAACCCTGTGGTAGTGAACTATTCACACACACACACACACACACACACACACACACAAGCACATGTTAATATATAGTGTATCATTTAAAACAAACAAAAGATGGAACACAGGTACAGACATGCTTAACTTTTATTATGGGAATTTTCTTTCAACAATGACTCATTAGATGGCCATTTCAGTACTCCAATATTTCAAAGCAGTTTCGCATTAGAAAAATCACCTTGAAATATTTTTCCAGAAATGATCGTTCTGAATGCCGATCTGAACCAGCTGTAAAAGAAACCATAGATAAATGGATTGAGCATTGAATTTGACAATGCAAGCCAGATAAGAGTTTCAATTACAGCAACACTCAATGACACATGACCCAAAAGCTCAGAGGTAGAACAGAGAAAGAAAGGAGACCAACACATCAGAAAAACTCCCAGAACGATTGCAAGTGTTTTTGTGGCCTTTCTCTTCATCTTACTGACAGCTGCTCCAGACTTTATGCTCTGGATGCTGCGAGCCTGTCTCTGTGCAACAAGGAAAATCTTCAGGTATATACAGAGCATTATGATCACTGGGAGGTAAAATGAGAAAATTAGTCCTAAAATGTTTGCAATTGGAGAATCAATAGAACACCTTTCTTCACAATTTTCCTGGTTTAATCTTGCAATTACAAAACCAATTGCAACGAGAACAGAAACACCCCAGCTCACCAGGATCATGATCACAACAACACAGTCATTCATTTTGGTTGCATATGTCAGAGGCTGACACACTGCATAATATCTGTCAATGGAAATACAACATAAATTCAAAATGGAAGATATGACCAGACCTGTATCAATGCCGTATTGTATCTTACGCAATAAATCATTATGATACAGCCAGAAGGTCAAAGTGTATTCCATGGTGAAAGGAAAACCTAAAACACCAACAAGCAGGTCAGCCACAGCCAGAGAGAGAATGAGAAAGTTTGTAGGAGTGTGCAGCTGTTTGAAATAACTGATGGAGATTATGACAAGAAGGTTTCCACACACTGTGACAACAGACACTGAGCCAAGGAAAATGTATAATAAAATACATGCTATGGAAGGAGGGCTTGTCAGTATGTCAGACACATTTGCTCCCCTATGACACGGATGTAAGTCAGCATAAGTTTGGATGATGCTGACTTCTGGTGCCATGTTTCCGGGATCCTGCAAATCAGTTTTCTTTCAATAAGTAACAATCATATAAATATGAAAAATACGTTCATTTTAAAATATTTTGTCCTGCACGAATGTAAAATTGCAATAGATCTCTGGATGAAAACACCTTACCCTTTGAAAGCTCAAGTTTGTCGAGGCATCAGCGTTGGTGGGTGATGACCAAGGCACTGGACACATTCTTGATTTTTATCACCCCTGTCTCATTACCATAATGAAGATGATGTATTAGGGGTGGGAACATCTAATTAGATTGTGATTCAGGATTCAGAAGAGAATTTCGGTGTATGTAAAAGTATACTGACAAATAAAGTTTGAAGTTTGAAGCTTATGCTGTGTTACAGCCCTGTAATGAGTCTGTTTGGTCATTCAGTCCAAATGAAATGAATGAAAAAATTCACCTGCCAAGTGTGAAGTGGATTGGATCAGCCATTTTCCAGATGCTTGGAGGACATACACAAAAATAGACGGTTTAATTTGTTTAAAATCGGGTCTGAGCTGAGCAGAAAGCCGTCGAACAGAAGGCAGGATTGAGGTGATGCCATTTGTTAAAACCAGTGAGAACGACTAGAAGTTGAGAGAGTGACCTTTAGATTAATCCAGAAAGGAGGGAATTACAGTAGTCAGGTCCAGAGGTGACCAGGTTTCAAGATGGCCAATTAAAATAGCGTGATCCACTGTGTCAAAAGCTGCACACTGGTCGAAATGAATCAGAGAATCAGAATCAGAATCAGAATCAGCTTTATTTGCCAAGTATGTATGACCATACAAGGAATTTGACTCTGGATTTTTCTCTGTCCTGTGCACCATACAAAATACAAAATAGCAATAATAATAATAAAAATGAAGAAAATGAAGAATAAAGTATTTACAAGAAAAAGAAATATATATATATATATACATGTAGTGCAAACAGTGGAATGATGTAGTGCAAACAGTGTGATGGTTCACACAATGGCAGGTGGTTTACGGGGAGATCAGGGAGACAGCCTGGGGGAAGAAACTGTTTTTGTGTCTGGTGGTCTTGGCATACAGAGCTCTGTAACGCCTACCAGAGGGAAGCAGATCAAACAGTTTGTGTGCAGGGTGTGAGGGGTCTGCAGTGATGCTTCCTGCCCGTTTTTTGACCCTGGACTGGTACAAGTCCTGAATGGAGGGCAGGTCGGCCCCGATGATTTTTTCTGCAGACCCGATTGTCCGTTGCAGTCTGTTTCTGTCCTGTTTGGTGGCCGATCCAAACCAGACAGTGATGGAAGTGCAGAGAACAGACTGGACGATGGAGGTGTAAAAGATGGTCAACAGCTCCTGAGGCAGGTTGAACTTCTTCAGCTGTCGCAGAAAATACAACCTCTGCTGGGCCTTTTTCCTGATGAGGTCTACGTGGGACTTCCACTTGAGATCCCGGGCGATTGTGGTTCCCAGGAACTTAAAGGAGTCCACAGTAGACACTGTGTTGTTGAGAATGGTAAGGGGAGGTAAGGTGGGTGGGTTCTTCCTAAAGTCCACTGTCATCTCCACAGTCTTGAGCGGGTTAAGCTCCAGGTTGTTCCGACCACACCAGAGGACCAGCTGGTCTACTTCACGTCTGTAGGCAGCCTCATCACCGTCCTTGATGAGGCCAACTACTGTTGTGTCGTCTGCAAACTTAAGTAGTTTAACGGACGGGTCCCCTGAGGAGCAGTCGTTTGTGTATAGGGAGAAGAGCAGCGGGGAAAGAACACACCCCTGGGGGGCGCCGGTACTGATGGTTCTGGTGCTGGAGGTGATGCTCCCCAGCCTCACCTGCTGCCTCCTGTCAGTGAGGAAGTTGTAGATCCACTGAGAGGTGGAGGTCGGCACTGTGAGCTGTGAGAGCTTCTGGCGGAGGATTTCTGGGATGATGGTGTTGAATGCAGAGCTGAAGTCCACAAACAGGATCCTGGCATATGTCCCTGGGGTGTCAAGGTGATGGAGGATGAAGTGCAGTCCCATGTTGACTGCGTCATCCACCGACCGGTTTGCCCGGTGGGCAAACTGCAGGGGGTCAAGCCGGGGGCCTGTGATGAACTTCAGGTGGTTCAGCTCAGGGCGACGGGTCTGTAGTCATTCAACCCCGTGATGGTGGGTTTTTTGGGGACTGGGATGATGGTGGAACGTTTGAAGCAATTGTCATCATCTAAAAGAGGTCACTAGTTACCTTGATGAGGGCAGGTTCTGTTACAGTAGACGTTATTATGACACTTTTCTGAGTCCTGGGCTGCTCCCTGGACTCAGTGGATGAGGTGAGTGACAGGATGACGATAGCCAAGCTGTCGTCCATGCTGGAGACCCCCTCCCACCCCATGCAGGACACTCTGACAGCACCGGGCAGCTCCTTCACTGACAGACTGCTCCACCCATGCTGTGTGAAGGAGAGGTAAAGATGAAAGAAGATGAAAGATGATGATGAAAGTGACATATTTCCAACGAAATTCGTGCTCTGCATTTAACCCACCCAAGTGACGTGCATACACACACAGCAAACCCGGGGCAGTGTGCGACCGCGTGCAGCGCCCGGGGAGCAGTGGGGGTTAGGTACCTTGCTCAAGGGTACCTCAGCCATGGACACCGGTACGGGGAATCGAACCAGCGATCCACCGGTTACGGGTCCAATACCTAACCGCTGATCCACGACTGCCCACGCCGTACCGCCGCTCCTTCCTGCTCACTGCTGTCAGACTCCACAACATTCACAGCTGATAGACTGGACATTTAAAGCTGATGAATGTGTTAACTGGACTACAGTACATGTGCAATAATGGGACAAAATGGCCGCGCCAGACCTGTGCAATAATACATGTGGAGTAAGAATTGTGCAATAATCTTTACTCATGTAACACTACTACAAGGATCAGTACCTACATACTTAGTCCCTGGAACAAATCTGTGCAATAATTAATCCATCCACTAATCATAACCTGATTGACTCTAGTGTAAATAGTCTTTTTCTTTTCTGTGCTGTGTACAGCTGCAGGTACTTGTTTCCTGTGTATTTATTCTTCTTGAATGCACAGACTTCCCTTTTCCTTGCGTGCTTTGCACCCTCTATGTCCTGTTTGCTGCTGTAATACTTCAATTTCCCAGATATGGGACTAATAAAAGATTATCTTATCTTATCTTAAAGCTAAAAGTTGTGTTGAAGCTCCCTTTTTAAAAACTTTTCATAAATTTGGAAGTCCAGAAGTTGTCCTAAAATTTTTAAGAACAGATGGATTAACATTAGGTTTCTTTTAAAGAGACTGCATCACAGGAGGTTATAACCATTTTATTTATTTATAAAAAAAAAAAAGATGTGAAAGAAATGCGATTTGCCAAAAAGAGATTTACAATCAATGAAATAAAGACCCATATTTGTCAATGACCCCTAAGAAATTTAGTGGACAAAAAATCATACTGCACATGGTTGTTTTTATGTGAGATATGATGTCAGACAAAATGGACAGCAGTGCAGATTCAGAACGGTTAAAGTAATGTGCTTTTCTCACATAAGGAACACGGTTTGAGTGCATTATAGTCAAAACAGTTTTGACTTGGCAATGCTTCAATGGCATTTGAAGCAATATCATTATGAGTTTACAAGAGAGAACTGAGTTTGAGCATCCCCCACAAGTAAAACAGTTACCAATTAAGCCATAAACATAAACAGTCACTAAACTGGAAAATAGTAATATAATAATATATTATTACTTTCTGTGGGATTTACACTCATTGCAAGTGTTTGTTAATGTTTGTGAAAAATCACCCACTGATCTAATTCAGTACATTTCATTTGATTACAAAATTATTTTTGCTATGCATTGAAACATGTACTGAATAAACATTCTGAATAAACTTCAAGATAGTCCATATTGTATTGAATGTATTACTTTGTGTAAGACTCATGATGTGCCAGTAAAGCTGAGATAGTCACACATAGAACACAGGTACATTTGCACACAGTGTGGTTAAGCTGGTTACATGATAATGTAAATTGAAAGCTTATTATAATATCCTTCTTTTTGTGCATCAGTTAGTGTTTCATTTATTTATTGTGTCTTCAGACAGATACCAAGCATTATAGTCCCAATGTTATAGTCAAGCATTATATTTGTTAAAGGTTTAAAAAAAAACAACAAAAAAACACCCATTGATCTATATCCCAGTATTTATGAATAACAAGCTCCTGACTCATCTGGCAACAGCAAAGTTTGAAGCATTGGAGCAGAGATAGGTGTCAGAGCTAAACCTGAGAAGCAGAATGCTAATGCTGATCAATTGTCATGGTTTGCCAGTGGGCATTCTGATTGGAGTCAAAGACAAGGATTTTAATGGTACAATGGACCAACTGGATCTGTGCAAACCTGCACAGGCCACCACAAGATACAGGACTTGTGGCTGCCAATGCTGAACCAGGTGTTGTCTCAGCAAAATACTAAAGGGACAGTTTACACAGTTTTTGCGTGGAGAGATCCCAACCTCCCAGTTATGTACACTGGCTGAAGCTTTAACCCTGTGGTAGTGAACTATTCACACACACACACACACACACACACACACAAGCACATGTTAATATATAGAGTATAATTTAGAAAAAACAAAAGATGGAACACAGGTACAGACATGCTTAACTTTCATTATGGGAATTTTCTTTCAACAATGACTCATTAGGTGGCCATTTCAGTGCTCCAGAGAATATTTCAAAGCAGTTTCGCATTAGAAAAATCACCTTGAAATATTTTTCCAGAAATGATCGTTCTGAATGCCGATCTGAACCAGCTGTAAAAGAAAGCATAGATAAATGGATTGAGCATTGAATTTGACAATGCAAGCCAGATAAGAGCTTCAAATACAGCAACACTCAATGACACATGACCCAAAAGCTGAGAGGTAGAACAGAGAAAGAAAGGAGACCAACACATCAGAAAAACTCCCAGAACGATTGCAAGTGTTTTTGTGGCCTTTCTCTTCATCTTACTGACAGCTGCTCCAGACTTTATGCTCTGGATGCTGCGAGCCTGTCTCTGTGCAACAAGGAAAATCTTCAGGTAGATACAGAGCATTATGATCACTGGGAGGTAAAATGAGAAAATTAGTCCTAAAATGTTTGCAATTGGAGAATCAATAGAACACCTTTCTTCACAATTTTCCTGGTTTAATCTTGCAATTACATAACCAATTGCAACAAGAACAGAAACACCCCAGCTCACCAGGATCATGATCACAACAACACAGACATTCATTTTGGTTGCATATGTCAGAGGCTGACACACTGCATAATATCTGTCAATGGAAATACAACATAAATTCAAAATGGAAGATGTGACCAGACCTGTATCAATGCCGTGTTGTATTTTACGCAATAAATCATTATGATACAGCCAGAAGGTCAAAGTGTATTCCATGGTGAGAGGAAAAGTTAAAACACCAACAAGCAGGTCAGCCACAGCCAGAGAGAGAATGAGAAAGTTTGTAGAAGTGTGCAGCTGTTTGAAATAACTGATGGAGATTATGACAAGAAGGTTTCCACACACTGTGACAACAGACACTGAGCCAAGGAAAATGTATAATAAAATACATGCTATGGAAGGAGGGCTTGTCAGTATGTCAGACACATTTGCTCCCCTATGACACGGATGTAAGTCAGCATAAGTTTGGCTGACGCTGACTTCTGGTGCCATGTTTCCGAGATCCTGCAAATCAGTTTGCTTTCAATAAGTAACAATCATATAAATATGAAAAATATGTTCATTTTAAAGTATTTTTCCCAGCATGAATGTAAAATTGCAATAGATCTCTGGATGAAAATGCCTTACCCTTTGAAAGCTCAAGTTTGTCGAGGCATCAGTGTTGGTGGGTGATGACCAAGGCACTGGACACATTCTTGATTTTTATCACCCCTGTCTCATTACCATAATGAAGATGATGTATTAGAGGTGGGAACATCTAATTAGATTGTGATTCAGGATTCAGAAGAGAATATCGGTGCATGTAAAAGTATACTGACAAATAAAGTTTGAAGTTTGAAGCTTATGCTGTGTTACAGCCCTGTAATGAGTCTGTTTGGTCATTCAGTCCAAATGAAATGATTGAAAAAATTCACCTGCCAAGTGTGAAGTGGATTGGATCAGCCATTTTGCAGATGCTTGGAGGACATACACAAAAATAGACGGTTTAATTTGTTTAAAATCGAGTCTGAGCTGAGCAGAAAGCCGTCGAACAGAAGGCAGGATTGAGGTGATGCCATTTGTTAAAACCAGTGAGAACGACTAGAAGGTGAGAGAGTGACCTTTGGATTATTCCAGAAAGGAGGGAATTACAGTAGTCAGGTCCAGAGGTGACCAGGTTTCAAGATGGCCAATTAAAATAGCGTGATCCACTGTGTCAAAAGCTGCACACTGGTCGAAATGAATCAGAGAATCAGAATCAGCATCAGAATCAGCTTTATTTGCCAAGTATGTATGACCATACAAGGAATTTGACTCCGGATTTTTCTCTGTCCTGTGCACCATACAAAATACAAAATAGCAATAATAATAATAATAATAAAAATGAAGAAAATGAAGAATAAAGCAGTTACAAGAAAAAGAAATATATATATATCTATATATATATATATATATATATACATGTAGTGCAAACAGTGGAATGATGTAGTGCAAACAGTGTGATGGTTCACACAATGGCAGGTGGTTTACGGGGAGATCAGGGAGACAGCCTGGGGGAAGAAACTGTTTTTGTGTCTGGTGGTCTTGGCATACAGAGCTCTGTAACGCCTACCAGAGGGAAGCAGATCAAACAGTTTGTGTGCAGGGTGTGAGGGGTCTGCAGTGATGCTTCCTGCCCGTTTTTTGACCCTGGACTGGTATAAGTCCTGAATGGAGGGCAGGTCGGCCCCGATGATTTTTTCTGCAGACCCGATTGTCCGTTGCAGTCTGTTTCTGTCCTGTTTGGCGGCCGATCCAAACCAGACAGTGATGGAAGTGCAGAGAACAGACTGGACGATGGAGGTGTAAAAGTTGGTCAGCAGCTCCTGAGGCAGGTTGAACTTCTTCAGCTGTCGCAGAAAATACAACCTCTGCTGGGCCTTTTTCCTGATGAGGTCTACGTGGGACTTCCACTTGAGATCCCGGGCGATTGTGGTTCCCAGGAACTTAAAGGAGTCCACAGTAGACACTGTGTTGTTGAGAATGGTAAGGGGAGATAAGGTGGGTGGGTTCTTCCTAAAGTCCACTGTCATCTCCACAGTCTTGAGCGGGTTAAGCTCCAGGTTGTTCCGACCACACCAGAGGACCAGCTGGTCTACTTCACGTCTGTAGGCCTCATCACCGTCCTTGATGAGGCCAACTACTGTTGTGTCGTCTGCAAACTTAAGTAGTTTAACGGACGGGTCCCCTGAGGAGCAGTCGTTTGTGTATAGGGAGAAGAGCAGCGGGGAAAGAACACACCCCTGGGGGGCGCCGGTACTGATGGTTCTGGTGCTGGAGGTGATGCTCCCCAGCCTCACCTGCTGCCTCCTGTCAGTGAGGAAGTTGTAGATCCACTGAGAGGTGGAGGTCGGCACTGTGAGCTGTGAGAGCTTCTGGCGGAGGATTTCTGGGATGATGGTGTTGAATGCAGAGCTGAAGTCCACAAACAGAATCCTGGCATATGTCCCTGGGGTGTCAAGGTGATGGAGGATGAAGTGCAGTCCCATGTTGACTGCGTCATCCACCGACCGGTTTGCCCGGTGGGCAAACTGCAGGGGGTCAAGCCGGGGGCCTGTGATGAACTTCAGGTGGTTCAGCTCCAGCCTCTCAAAGGATTTCATGACCACAGACGTCAGGGCGATGGGTCTGTAGTCATTCAACCCCGTGATGGTGGGTTTTTTGGGGACTGGGATGATGGTGGAACGTTTGAAGCAATTGTCATCATCTAAAAGAGGTCACTAGTTACCTTGATGATGGCAGTTTCTGTTACAGTAGACGTTATTATGACACTTTTCTGAGTCCTGGGCTGCTCCCTGGACTCAGTGGATGAAGTGAGTGACAGGATGACGATAGCCAAGCTGTCGTCCATGCTGGAGACCCCCTCCCACCCCATGCAGGACACTCTGACAGCACCAGGCAGCTCCTTCACTGACAGACTGCTCCACCCATGCTGTGTGAAGGAGAGGTACCGCCGCTCCTTCCTGCTCACTGCTGTCAGACTCCACAACATTCACAGCTGATAGACTGGACATTTAAAGCTGATGAATGTGTTAACTGGACTGCAGTATATGTGCAATAATGGGACAAAATGGTCGCGCCAGACCTGTGCAATAATACATGGGGAGTAAGAATTGTGCAATAATCTTTACTCATGTAACACTACTACAAGGATCAGTACCCACATACTTAGTCCCTGGAACAAATCTGTGCAATAATTAATCCATCCACTAATCATAACCTAAGGGACTCTAGTGTAAATAGTCTTTTTCTTTTCTGTGCTGTGTACAGCTGCAGGTACTTGTTTCCTGTGTATTTATTCTTCTTGAATGCACAGACTTCCCTTTTCCTTGCATGCTTTGCACCCTCTATGTCCTGTTTGCTGCTGTAATACTTCAATTTCCCAGATATGGGACTAATAAAAGATTATCTTATCTTATCTTAAAGCTAAAAGTTGTGTTGAAGCTACTTTTTTAAAAACTTTTCATAAAATTGGAAGTCCAGAAGTTTGTTAGCAGACTATATCTGGAGAGAGGGAGGATCCAAGTGCGGGTTCTCACTCAGAGATTTATTAAAACAAAAAACAACAAAAGGTGTCCTCAAACGGAGGGTAACAAATACAACAAAAGGTGTCCTCAAACGGAGGGTTTTAAACACAACAAAAGGTGTCCTCAAACGGAGGGTTTCAGAGAAGAAAACACAACGAAGGACGCCGTCACTGCTGGGCGGGGCACTGGAGCTGGCGATCTGAAAGAAACAGAGGATCAGGAGACGAAAGGTTTTTTTTCAGGAAGGGTTTCAAACATTTGCCGAAGTACTACCGCGAGGAAAAGCTGAAGAACTGGCGGAGAGTGGATGCAGACCAGGTCCTTAAGTAAGGAGCGGAGAACAGGAAACAGGTGGGCTAAATGACACAGGTGATAGCACTCAGCTCCAATTCCCCGTCCTGCCAACACAGCTGTCCCCGGCGTGCCTGAAGGAAAAAATAACAAAAAACCAAAACAAAGGGAAAACAGCAGAATATTCGGCCACAATCCTAACAGTACCCCCCCCTCAACGACCGCCTCTCGGCGGACGGACAGGCCCGTGAGGATGGGCAGAATGAAAAGCCCTGTCCAAGCAGGGATCCAGGATAGCGGACCGAGGAACCCAGGACCGCTCCTCCGGACCATACCCAGTCCAGTCCACCAAATACTCTAGGCCCCGGCTCCGGCGGCGGACGTCCAACAGCCGGTTAACCGTGTAGACAGGCTCATCATCAACCAAACGGGGAGGCGGAGGGGGCGTGGTGGGAGGCTGCAAAGCACTGGAGAGGTGAGGTTTTATTTGAGAAACGTGGAACACGGGATGAGTCCGCATGGAGGCAGGCAGCTGGAGTTTCACTGTCACAGGATTGATGACTTTCAGGATGGAGAAGGGACCAATGAAACGAGGGGAAAGTTTGCGGGACTCAGTGCGTAGGGGAACAGACTTGGTAGACAGCCAGACTGACTGACCCTCCCGATAGGGGGGGCGGGAGTGCGGTGACGGTTGGCGGAACGCTCGTTTGCCTGAGTAGAGCGAAGCAGGGCCCGTCTAGTCTCATCCCACACCCGTCTGCAACGCCGAAGGTGAAGTTGCACAGAGGGAACCGCAATTTCTTCCTCCTGGGCCGGAAACAGCGGGGGTAGGTACCCAAGGGACGCCTCAAAGGGAGACATACCGATGGCGGCTCTGGTTTGGGAGTTGTGGGCGTATTCCACCCAAAGATGGGCACTCCAGGTGGATGGGTTCGAGGCCGCCACACATCTCAGGGTGGATTCCAAATGCTGATTTGCCCGCTTGGTTTGCCCATTAGTTTGGGGATGGTAACCAGACGAAAGACTAATAGTAGCCCCCAACGCCTGGAGGAATGCTGACCACACCCTAGAGGTGAACTGCGGGCCCCGATCAGACACCACATCACTAGGGATACCATGGAGGCGGAACACATGGTGGACGAGGAGCTGTGCAGTCTCTGAGGCTGTGGGAAGTTTGGTTAACGGGACGAAATGTACAGCTTTAGAAAATTGATCCACAATGGTGAGTATGACAGTGTTACCCTCAGAGGGTGGAAGACCGGTGACGAAGTCCAAAGCGATGTGGGACCAGGGGCGAGAGGGCACCGGCAGGGGACGAAGGAGGCCTGCGGGAGGGCGATGAGAGGTTTTTCCCCGAGCACAGACTGGACAAGCTGCCACAAACTCCCGTACCTCATTACCCATGGAAGGCCACCAGAAACGGCGTTTGAGGATAATCAGAGTCCGAGGAGCCCCAGGATGACATTCCCACTTGGAGGAGTGGGCCCACTGCAGGACCTGAGAACGGGCAGCCAAAGGAACATAAGAGCGGTTAGGTGGACCATTACCTGGATCTGGGTCAGTCTGTAGTCCCTTTTGAATCGAGTCTTCGACTCCCCAGGTAATGGCTGCCACCACTCGGGAGGAAGGCAGGATCGCTTCTGGACCAGCTGAAGTCTGGGACAAAGAAAACTGACGGGAGAGAGCATCAGGTTTAGTGTTCCGAGATCCAGGCCTGTAAGTTAAGGTAAAGTTGAATCGGGTGAAAAACAGCTGCCAGCGTGCCTGACGGGCATTTAGTCTCTTAGCCGTCTGGATGTAAGACAGATTTTTGTGGTCTGTCCAAACTAAAAAAGGCTGTTCAGATCCCTCTAACCAATGTCGCCATTCCTCGAGAGCTAGTTTGACAGCCAACAACTCCCGGGTACCTTCGTCATAGTTCCTTTCAGCAGAGGATAGGCGCTTGGAACAGAAGGCGCAAGGATGGAGTTTGCCGTCCACTGCTCGCTGGGAAAGGACCGTCCCCACCCCTGAGTCAGAAGCGTCTACTTCAACAATAAACTGTCTAGACGGATCTGGTTGGATTAGGATGGGAGCACTGGAAAACAGATTTTTCAGGGTACAGAAGGTAGACTCTGCTTCCGGAGACCAGAGGAAAGGTTTTAGGGTGGAGGTGAGTCGAGTTAGGGGAGCCGCCATCTGACTGTAATTTCGGATAAAGCGACGGTAGAAATTTGCAAACCCTAGAAATTGTTGGAGCTCACGTCTGGTTGTGGGGCTAGACAACTCCACCACTGCCTGCACCTTTTTAGGATCAGTTTTAATCTGACCAGGTTGTCTAACAAAGTTGTCATAAATTTTTAAGAACAGATGGATTAACATTAGGTTTCTTTTAAAGAGACTGCATCACAGGAGGTTATAACCATTTTATTTATTTATAAAAAAAAAAAGATGTGAAAGAAATGCGATTTGCCAAAAAGAGATTTACAATCAATGAAATAAAGACCCATATTTGTCAATGACCCCTAAGAAATTTAGTGGACAAAAAATCATACTGCACATGGTTGTTTTTATGTGAGATATGATGTCAGACAAAATGGACAGCAGTGCAGATTCAGAACGGTTAAAGTAATGTGCTTTTCTCACATAAGGAACACGGTTTGAGTGCATTATAGTCAAAACAGTTTTGACTTGGCAATGCTTCAATGGCATTTGAAGCAATATCATTATGAGTTTACAAGAGAGAACTGAGTTTGAGCATCCCCCACAAGTAAAACAGTTACCAATTAAGCCATAAACATAAACAGTCACTAAACTGGAAAATAGTAATATAATAATATATTATTACTTTCTGTGGGATTTACACTCATTGCAAGTGTTTGTTAATGTTTGTGAAAAATCACCCACTGATCTAATTCAGTACATTTCATTTGATTACAAAATTATTTTTGCTATGCATTGAAACATGTACTGAATAAACATTCTGAATAAACTTCAAGATAGTCCATATTGTATTGAATGTATTACTTTGTGTAAGACTCATGATGTGCCAGTAAAGCTGAGATAGTCACACATAGAACACAGGTACATTTGCACACAGTGTGGTTAAGCTGGTTACATGATAATGTAAATTGAAAGCTTATTATAATATCCTTCTTTTTGTGCATCAGTTAGTGTTTCATTTATTTATTGTGTCTTCAGACAGATACCAAGCATTATAGTCCCAATGTTATAGTCAAGCATTATATTTGTTAAAGGTTTAAAAAAAAACAACAAAAAAACACCCATTGATCTATATCCCAGTATTTATGAATAACAAGCTCCTGACTCATCTGGCAACAGCAAAGTTTGAAGCATTGGAGCAGAGATAGGTGTCAGAGCTAAACCTGAGAAGCAGAATGCTAATGCTGATCAATTGTCATGGTTTGCCAGTGGGCATTCTGATTGGAGTCAAAGACAAGGATTTTAATGGTACAATGGACCAACTGGATCTGTGCAAACCTGCACAGGCCACCACAAGATACAAGACTTGTGGCTGCCAATGCTGAACCAGGTGTTGTCTCAGCAAAATACTAAAGGGACAGTTTACACGTTTTTGCGTGGAGAGATCCCAACCTCCCAGTTATGTACACTGGCTGAAGCTTTAATCCTGTGGTAGTGAACTATTCACACACACACACACACACACACACACACACAAGCACATGTTAATATATAGAGTATAATTTAGAAAAAACAAAAGATGGAACACAGGTACAGACATGCTTAACTTTCATTATGGGAATTTTCTTTCAACAATGACTCATTAGGTGGCCATTTCAGTGCTCCAGAGAATATTTCAAAACAGTTTCGCATTAGTTAAATCACCTTGAAATATTTTTCCAGAAATGATCATTCTGAATGCCGATCTGAACCAGCTGTAAAAGAAAGCATAGATAAATGGATTGAGCATTGAATTTGACAATGCAAGCCAGTTCAGAGCTTCAAATACAGTGAGAAACAATGACACATGACTCGAAAGCTGAGAGGTAGCACAGAGAAAGTAAGGAGACCAACACATCACAAAAACTCCCATAACGATTGCAAGTGTTTTTGTGGCCTTTCTCTTCATCTTACTGACAGCTGCTCCAGACTTTATGCTCTGGATGCTGCGAGCCTGTCTCTGTGCAACAAGGAAAATCTTCAGGTAGATACAGAGCATTACGATCACTGGGAGGTAAAATGAGAAAATTAGTCCTAAAATTTTTGCAGTTGGAGAATCAATAAAACACACTTCTCCACATTTTTCCTGGTTTAATCTTGCAATTACAAAACCAATTGCAACGAGAACAGAAACACCCCAGCTCACCAGGATCATGATCACAACAACACAGACATTCATTTTGGTTGCATATGTCAGAGGCTGACACACTGCATAATATCTGTCAATGGAAATACAACATAAATTCAAAATGGAAGATATGACCAGACCTGTATCAAAGCCGTGTTGTATCTTACGCAATAAATCATTATGATACAGCCAGAAGGTCAAAGTGAATTCCATCGTGAGAGGAAAAACTACAACACCAACAAGCAGGTCAGCCACAGCCAGAGAGAGAATGAGAAAGTTTGTAGGAGTGTGCAGCTGTTTGAAATAAATGATGGAGATTATGACAAGAAGGTTTCCACACACTGTGACAACAGACACTGAGCCAAGGAAAATGTATAATAAAATACATGCTGCGGAAGGAGGGCTTGTCAGTATGTCAGACACATTTTCTCTCTTATGACACGGATGTAAGTCAGCATAAGTCTGGCTGACGCTGACTTCTGGTGCCATGTTTCCGAGATCCTGCAAATCAGTTTGCTTTCAATAAGTATGAATGTGAATGTGTAGTTAGGGACATTCCTTCAGAAAGTGAGGACAGTGAGGTATCAGGCAGTGATAGTGAGGAAGTGGAGGAGTGGATCCCTGAATCAGGTTTGTGGGACACTTATGAGCTCAGGGGTCAGTGAGAGGTCAGGAGTCAGTTGGTAAAGTGATTGTGTATGTGTGTGTGTGTGTGTGTGCATGCATGCATGCATGCAAGTCTTCCTGTTGCATTTACTTCTTTCTAATATTTTTTTCCTTTTTCTTCTTTTCAGAAGAACACCAGCCACAAGACAGTGACTCTGAGGAAGAGGGAGATTGAGATGAACAGGAGGGTGAAGTATCTCACCTCCCAAGATGGAGAAAAGTACACAACTCCATTGATGCCCACCCAGACTGGCATAGCCAGCTGCCAAAAGCTGATGACATCCTGCCCCCCTTCCAATACTTCAGAAAGTTATTCTCTGAAGACATTCTTGAAGTTATAGTAGAGGAATCTAATTTGTACGCAATTCAGTGTGACCCCAACAAGCCCCAAAACCTTACCTCCAACGAGTTAGAGCAGTTCCTCGGCACTGTGGTCTACATGTCCCTCTTTGGCCTACCAGCAACTCGAATGTTTTGGAACAAAGCCACCCGAGTGTCCAGAGTAGCAGACACAATGACCATCCACAGATGGGCAGCCATCAAGAAGTCCCTGCATATCAACAACAACAAGGGACAGGAGCAAGATGATCCCCTCTACAAAATACGTCCTCTGGTCACTCACCTGACATCCAAATTGGTCTCCATCCCAATGAGTGAGAAGCTCACCATAGATGAGTAGATGGTGCCATTCAAGGAGAGACACAGGTTGAAACCTACCTGCCATCAAAACCAAAGAAGTGGGGCTATAAAATTCTCATATTGGCAGGATCTGAGGAATACCGCACAACCTTGAGATCTACACTGGGAGAGTCGACCAAACTCCTGAGGTGCCAGATGTTGGAGCTAGTGAAAATGTCGTCCTCCGACTGGCCCAGCTAATCCCCAAGGAAGAGAACTACAAGCTCTTCTTTAGCAATTGGTTCACTAGTGTCCCTCTTGTAGTCACATTGGCTGAGAAGGGAATTCACTGTACTGGCACTGTTCAACAGATTACCTGGAGTCAACCTGAAGAGCGATGCTGATCTGAAGAGAGCAGAACGTGGGACATTCGAAGAGAAGATGACCATGGTGAGAGAAACCACCTTGTATGTTGTCAAGTGGTACGACAACCGTTCCGGGGCCCCTTCTGAGTGACCACATTGGAGCCAATACTGTGACTGAGGTTGACAGGTGATATCAATTGATATTATCTTATCTTATCATCATCTTCTGCTAAATAGATTATCTGTTACAATGTTTTCAAATGTAAAGCAATAAATAATTAAATAAATAATCTATTATTATCATTACAGGTGGGATCGCAAGGAGAAGAAAAACATCACTGTCCCCTGCCCTGCTCTGGTGCAAGAATATAACAAGAACATCGGTGGGGTGGACCTGCTTGACTCACTGATTGCACTCTGCCGCAACAAAGTTAGATCAAAGAAATGGTACCACCGGCTGGTGTTCCACTTCCTGGACATGATCATCGTTACCACCTGGCTGCTTTACAGAAGAGACTGTGAAGGCACTGGCATGGAGCAGAAAGACCAAATGAGGCTCTATGCCTTCAAGTCATACATTGCAGAGGGCCTCTGCATGTGTGGTAAGAGCATGGAGCATCGTCCAAGCCAGTCCATTGCTGGCACATATGAGGAGAAGAGGAAGAAAGGACGCACAGCTCCCATTCCAGTCCAAGATGTCCACCTGGATCAAACAGCCCACTGGCTGATCATGATTGGGGACAAGGGACGATGCAGGGTGCCAGGGTGCAATGGTACACCAAAAGCAGCGTGCTGCAAATGCAGTGTGCACCTCTGCTTCACCCCCGACCACAACTGCTTCCTGAGGTTCCACACTGAATGGACAAGACGGATCCCTGATCAAACTTTGGATGAATTTTCGTATTTTAATGTTCTATGAAATGTTTACATTGTTTATTTGTGGTTTGTTTATTTGTTCATGCTTGATGTATTGATAAAACTTATTACAGAATTTGACTACCCTCGTCGCACAATGTTGACTTGAAGCAACAAACCTATACCTGTTTGGGGGGGGCGGGGCGGGTTGGGCGTCAGATTTTATGATTGATATATTATTAGGGACCCCAAAGCTCCCACAAAATAGGGTGAAAGATTTTTTTTATTGTGTCTTCAGACAGATACCAAGCATTATAGTCACAATGCTATGGTCAAGCATTATGTTTGTTGAAGATTTAAATAAATAAATAAAAACACTCATTGATTTATATCCCAGTATTTATCATCTGACAGCAGCAAAGTTTGAAGCATTGGAGCAGAGATAGGCGTCAGAGCAAAACCTGAGAAGCAGAATGCTAATGCTGATCAACTGTCATGGTTTGCCAGTGGGCATTCTGATTGGAGTCAAAGACAAGGATTTTAATGGTACAATGGACCAACTGGATCTGTGCACACCTGCACAGGCCACCACAAGATACAGGACTTGTGGCTGCCAATGCTGTAACAGGTGTTGTATTAGCAAAATACTGAAGGGCAGTTTACACAGTTTTTGAGTGGAGAGATCCCAACCTCCCAGTTATGTACACTGGCTGAAGCTTTAACCCTGTGGTAGTGAACTATTCACACACACACACACACACACAAATATAATTTTAAAAAAAACAAAAGATGGAACACAGGTACAGACATGCTTAACTTTTATTATGGGAAATTTTTTCAACAATGACTCATTAGGTGGCCATTTCAGTACTCCAGAGAATATTTCAAAACAGTTTCGCATTAGTTAAATCACCTTGAAATATTTTTCCAGAAATGATCATTCTGAATGCCGATCTGAACCAGCTGTAAAAGAAAGCATAGATAAATGGATTGAGCATTGAATTTGACAATGCAAGCCAGTTCAGAGCTTCAAATACAACAACAGGCACTGACACATGACTCAAATGCTGAGAGGTAAAACAGAGAAAGAAAGGAGACCAACACATCAGAAAAACTCCCATAACGATTGCAAGTGTTTTTGTGGCCTTTCTCTCCATCTTACTGACAGCTGCTCCAGACTTTATGCTCTGGATGCTGCGAGCCTGTCTCTGTGCAACAAGGAAAATCTTCAGGTAGATACAGAGCATTATGATCACTGGGAGGTAAAATGAGAAAATTGGTCCTAAAATGTTGGCAGGTAGAACAAAACACATTTCTCCACATTTTTCATGGTTTAATCCTGCAATTACAAAACCAATTGCAACGAGAACAGAAACACCCCAGCTCACCAGGATCATGATCACAACAACACAGACATTTATTTTAGTTGCATATGTCAGAGGCTGACACACTGCATAATATCTGTCAATGGAAATACAACATAAATTCAAAATGGAAGATGTGCTCAGAATTGCATCAAAGCTGTGTTGTATTTTACAGAATAAATCATTATGATACATACAGAAGGTCAAAGTGTATTCCATGGTGAAAGGAAAAACTACAACACCAACAAGCAGGTCAGCCACAGCCAGAGAGAGAATGAGAGAGTTTGTAGGAGTGTGCAGCTGTTTGAAATAACTGATGGAGATTATGACAAGAAGGTTTCCACACACTGTGACAACAGACACTGAGCCAAGGAAAATGTATAATAAAATACATGCTGTGGAAGGAGGGCTTGTCAGTATGTCAGACACATTTTCTCTCTTATGACACGGATGTAAGTCAGCATAAGTTTGGCTGACGCTGACTTCTGGTGCCATGTTTCCGGGATCCTGCAAATCAGTTTGCTTTCAGTAAGTAACAATCATATAAATATGAAAAATATGTTCATTTTAAAGTATTTTTCCCAGCATGAATGTAAAATTGCAATAGATCTCTGGATGAAAATGCCTTACCCTTTGAAAACTCAAGTTTGTCGAGGTGTCAGTGTTGGTGGGTGATGACCAAGGCACAGGACACATTCTTGATTTTTATCACCCCTGTCTCATTACCATAACGAAGATGATGTATTAGGGGTGGGAACATCTAATTAGATTGTGATTCAGGATTCAGAAGAGAATTTCGGTGTATGTAAAAGTATACTGACAAATAAAGTTGAAAGCTTGAAGCTTATGCTGTGTTACAGCCCTGTAATGAGTCTGTTTGGTCATTCAGTCCAAATGAAATAAATGAAAAAATTCACCTGCCAAGTGTGAAGTGGATTGGATCAGCCATTTTGCAGACGGTTTAATTTGTTTAAAATCGAGTCTGAGCTGAGCAGAAAGCCGTCGAACAGAAGGCAGGATTGAGGTGATGCCATTTGTTAAAACCAGTGAGAACGACTAGAAGGTGAGAGAGTGACCTTTGGATTATTCCAGAAAGGAGGGAATTACAGTAGTCAGGTCCAGAGGTGACCAGGTTTCAAGATGGCCAATTAAAATAGCGTGATCCACTGTGTCAAAAGCTGCACACTGGTCGAAATGAATCAGAGAATCAGAATCAGCATCAGAATCAGCTTTATTTGCCAAGTATGTGTGACCATACAAGGAATTTGACTCCGGATTTTTCTCTGTCCTGTGCACCATACAAAATACAAAATAGCAATAATAATAATAATAAAATGAAGAAAATGAAGAATAAAGCAGTTACAAGAAAAAGAAACATATATATATATATATATATATATATATATATATACATGTAGTGCAAACAGTGGAATGATGTAGTGCAAACAGTGTGATGGTTCACACAATGGCAGGTGGTTTACGGGGAGATCAGGGAGACAGCCTGGGGGAAGAAACTGTTTTTGTGTCTGGTGGTCTTGGCATACAGAGCTCTGTAACGCCTACCAGAGGGAAGCAGATCAAACAGTTTGTGTGCAGGGTGTGAGGGGTCTGCAGTGATGCTTCCTGCCCGTTTTTTGACCCTGGACTGGTATAAGTCCTGAATGGAGGGCAGGTCGGCCCCGATGATTTTTTCTGCAGACCTGATTGTCCGTTGCAGTCTGTTTCTGTCCTGTTTGGCGGCCGATCCAAACCAGACAGTGATGGAAGTGCAGAGAACAGACTGGACGATGGAGGTGTAAAAGATGGTCAGCAGCTCCTGAGGCAGGTTGAACTTCTTCAGCTGTCGCAGAAAATACAACCTCTGCTGGGCCTTTTTCCTGATGAGGTCTACGTGGGACTTCCACTTGAGATCCCGGGCGATTGTGGTTCCCAGGAACTTAAAGGAGTCCACAGTAGACACTGTGTTGTTGAGAATGGTAAGGGGAGATAAGGTGGGTGGGTTC
The DNA here is from genome assembly GCF_020382885.2 of Scatophagus argus. NCBI lineage: Eukaryota > Metazoa > Chordata > Actinopteri > Scatophagidae > Scatophagus > Scatophagus argus. The sequence continues at coordinate 15,811,901 of NC_058511.1, forward strand.
TTCCTAAAGTCCACTGTCATCTCCACAGTCTTGAGCGGGTTAAGCTCCAGGTTGTTCCGACCACACCAGAGGACCAGCTGGTCTACTTCACGTCTGTAGGCAGCCTCATCACCGTCCTTGATGAGGCCAACTACTGTTGTGTCGTCTGCAAACTTAAGTAGTTTAACGGACGGGTCCCCTGAGGAGCAGTCGTTTGTGTATAGGGAGAAGAGCAGCGGGGAAAGAACACACCCCTGGGGGGCGCCGGTACTGATGGTTCTGGTGCTGGAGGTGATGCTCCCCAGCCTCACCTGCTGCCTCCTGTCAGTGAGGAAGTTGTAGATCCACTGAGAGGTGGAGGTCGGCACTGTGAGCTGTGAGAGCTTCTGGCGGAGGATTTCTGGGATGATGGTGTTGAATGCAGAGCTGAAGTCCACAAACAGGATCCTGGCATATGTCCCTGGGGTGTCAAGGTGATGGAGGATGAAGTGCAGTCCCATGTTGACTGCGTCATCCACCGACCGGTTTGCCCGGTGGGCAAACTGCAGGGGGTCAAGCCGGGGGCCTGTGATGAACTTCAGGTGGTTCAGCTCAGGGCGACGGGTCTGTAGTCATTCAACCCCGTGATGGTGGGTTTTTTGGGGACTGGGATGATGGTGGAACGTTTGAAGCAATTGTCATCATCTAAAAGAGGCCACTAGTTACCTTGATGAGGGCAGGTTCTGTTACAGTAGACGTTATTATGACACTTTTCTGAGTCCTGGGCTGCTCCCTGGACTCAGTGGATGAGGTGAGTGACAGGATGACGATAGCCAAGCTGTCGTCCATGCTGGAGACCCCCTCCCACCCCATGCAGGACACTCTGACAGCACCGGGCAGCTCCTTCACTGACAGACTGCTCCACCCATGCTGTGTGAAGGAGAGGTAAAGATGAAAGAAGATGAAAGATGATGATGAAAGTGACATATTTCCAACGAAATTCGTGCTCTGCATTTAACCCACCCAAGTGACGTGCATACACACACAGCAAACCCGGGGCAGTGTGCGACCGCGTGCAGCGCCCGGGGAGCAGTGGGGGTTAGGTACCTTGCTCAAGGGTACCTCAGCCATGGACACCGGTACGGGGAATCGAACCAGCGATCCACCGGTTACGGGTCCAATACCTAACCGCTGATCCACGACTGCCCACGCCGTACCGCCGCTCCTTCCTGCTCACTGCTGTCAGACTCCACAACATTCACAGCTGATAGACTGGACATTTAAAGCTGATGAATGTGTTAACTGGACTACAGTACATGTGCAATAATGGGACAAAATGGCCGCGCCAGACCTGTGCAATAATACATGTGGAGTAAGAATTGTGCAATAATCTTTACTCATGTAACACTACTACAAGGATCAGTACCTACATACTTAGTCCCTGGAACAAATCTGTGCAATAATTAATCCATCCACTAATCATAACCTGATTGACTCTAGTGTAAATAGTCTTTTTCTTTTCTGTGCTGTGTACAGCTGCAGGTACTTGTTTCCTGTGTATTTATTCTTCTTGAATGCACAGACTTCCCTTTTCCTTGCGTGCTTTGCACCCTCTATGTCCTGTTTGCTGCTGTAATACTTCAATTTCCCAGATATGGGACTAATAAAAGATTATCTTATCTTATCTTAAAGCTAAAAGTTGTGTTGAAGCTCCCTTTTTAAAAACTTTTCATAAAATTGGAAGTCCAGAAGTTGTCCTAAAATTTTTAAGAACAGATGGATTAACATTAGGTTTCTTTTAAAGAGACTGCATCACAGGAGGTTATAACCATTTTATTTATTTATAAAAAAAAAAAGATGTGAAAGAAATGCGATTTGCCAAAAAGAGATTTACAATCAATGAAATAAAGACCCATATTTGTCAATGACCCCTAAGAAATTTAGTGGACAAAAAATCATACTGCACATGGTTGTTTTTATGTGAGATATGATGTCAGACAAAATGGACAGCAGTGCAGATTCAGAACGGTTAAAGTAATGTGCTTTTCTCACATAAGGAACACGGTTTGAGTGCATTATAGTCAAAACAGTTTTGACTTGGCAATGCTTCAATGGCATTTGAAGCAATATCATTATGAGTTTACAAGAGAGAACTGAGTTTGAGCATCCCCCACAAGTAAAACAGTTACCAATTAAGCCATAAACATAAACAGTCACTAAACTGGAAAATAGTAATATAATAATATATTATTACTTTCTGTGGGATTTACACTCATTGCAAGTGTTTGTTAATGTTTGTGAAAAATCACCCACTGATCTAATTCAGTACATTTCATTTGATTACAAAATTATTTTTGCTATGCATTGAAACATGTACTGAATAAACATTCTGAATAAACTTCAAGATAGTCCATATTGTATTGAATGTATTACTTTGTGTAAGACTCATGATGTGCCAGTAAAGCTGAGATAGTCACACATAGAACACAGGTACATTTGCACACAGTGTGGTTAAGCTGGTTACATGATAATGTAAATTGAAAGCTTATTATAATATCCTTCTTTTTGTGCATCAGTTAGTGTTTCATTTATTTATTGTGTCTTCAGACAGATACCAAGCATTATAGTCCCAATGTTATAGTCAAGCATTATATTTGTTAAAGGTTTAAAAAAAAACAACAAAAAAACACCCATTGATCTATATCCCAGTATTTATGAATAACAAGCTCCTGAGTCATCTGGCAACAGCAAAGTTTGAAGCATTGGAGCAGAGATAGGTGTCAGAGCTAAACCTGAGAAGCAAAATGCTAATGCTGATCAATTGTCATGGTTTGCCAGTGGGCATTCTGATTGGAGTCAAAGACAAGGATTTTAATGGTACAATGGACCAACTGGATCTGTGCACACCTGCACAGGCCACCACAAGATACAGGACTTGTGGCTGCTAATGCTGAACCAGGTGTTGTCTCAGCAAAATACTAAAGGGACAGTTTACACGGTTTTTGCGTGGAGAGATCCCAACCTCCCAGTTATGTACTGGCTGAAGCTTTAACCCTGTGGTAGTGAACTATTCACACACACACACACACACACACACACACACACACACACACACACACACAAGCACATGTTAATATATAGTGTATCATTTAAAACAAACAAAAGATGGAACACAGGTACAGACATGCTTAACTTTTATTATGGGAATTTTCTTTCAACAATGACTCATTAGGTGGCCATTTCAGTACTCCAATATTTCAAAGCAGTTTCGCATTAGAAAAATCACCTTGAAATATTTTTCCAGAAATGATCGTTCTGAATGCCGATCTGAACCAGCTGTAAAAGAAAGCATAGATAAATGGATTGAGCATTGAATTTGACAATGCAAGCCAGTTCAGAGCTTCAAATACAGCAACACTCAATGACACATGACCCAAAAGCTGAGAGGTAGCACAGAGAAAGAAAGGAGACCAACACATCAGAAAAACTCCCAGAACGATTGCAAGTGTTTTTGTGGCCTTTCTCTTCATCTTACTGACAGCTGCTCCAGACTTTATGCTCTGGATGCTGCGAGCCTGTCTCTGTGCAACAAGGAAAATCTTCAGGTAGATACAGAGCATTATGATCACTGGGAGGTAAAATGAGAAAATAAGTCCTAAAATGTTTGCAATTGGAGAATCAATAAAACACCTTTCTTCACAATTTTCCTGGTTTAATCTTGCAATTACATAACCAATTGCAACGAGAACAGAAACACCCCAGCTCACCAAGATCATGATCACAACAACACAGACATTCATTTTGGTTGCATATGTCAGAGGCTGACACACTGCATAATATCTGTCAATGGAAATACAACATAAATTCAAAATGGAAGACATGACCAGACCTGTATCAATGCCGTGTTGTATATTACGCAATAAATCATTATGATACAGCCAGAAGGTCAAAGTGTATTCCATGGTGAAAGGAAAAGCTAAAACACCAACAAGCAGGTCAGCCACAGCCAGAGAGAGAATGAGAAAGTTTGTAGGAGTGTGCAGCTGTTGGAAATAACTGATGGAGATTATGACAAGAAGGTTTCCACACACTGTGACAACAGACACTGAGCCAAGGAAAATGTATAATAAAATACATGCTATAGAAGGAGGGCTTGTCAGTATGTCAGACACATTTGCTCCCCTATGACACGGATGTAAGTCAGCATAAGTTTGGCTGACGTTGACTTCTGGTGCCATGTTTCCGGGTTCCTGCAAATCAGTTTGCTTTCAATAAGTAACAATCATTTAAATATGAAAAATACGTTCATTTTAAAATATTTTGTCCTGCACGAATGTAAAATTGCAATAGATCTCTGGATGAAAACACCTTACCCTTTGAAAGCTCAAGTTTGTCGAGGCATCAGTGTTGGTGGGTGATGACCAAGGCACTGGACACATTCTTGATTTTTATCACCCCTGTCTCATTACCATAATGAAGATAATGTAATAGGGGTGGGAACATCTAATTAGATTGTGATTCAGGATTCAGAAGAGAATTTCGGTGCATGTAAAAGTATACTGACAAATAAAGTTTGAAGTTTGAAGCTTATGCTGTGTTACAGCCCTGTAATGAGTCTGTTTGGTCATTCAGTCCAAATGAAATGAATGAAAAAATTCACCTGCCAAGTGTGAAGTGGATTGGATCAGCCATTTTCCAGATGCTTGGAGGACATACACAAAAATAGACGGTTTAATTTGTTTAAAATCGGGTCTGAGCTGAGCAGAAAGCCGTCGAACAGAAGGCAGGATTGAGGTGATGCCATTTGTTAAAACCAGTGAGAACGACTAGAAGGTGAGAGAGTGACCTTTGGATTCATCCAGAAAGGAGGGAATTACAGTAGTCAGGTCCAGAGGTGACCAGGTTTCAAGATGGCCAATTAAAATAGCGTGATCCACTGTGTCAAAAGCTGCACACTGGTCGAAATGAATCAGAGAATCAGAATCAGAATCAGCTTTATTTGCCAAGTATGTGTGACCATACAAGGAATTTGACTCCGGATTTTTCTCTGTCCTGTGCACCATACAAAATACAAAATAGCAATAATAATAATAAAAATAAAAATGAAGAAAATGAAGAATAAAGTATTTACAATAAAAAGAAATATATATATATATATATATATATATATATATATAATCATGTAGTGCAAACAGTGGAATGATGTAGTGCAAACAGTGTGATGGTTCACACAATGGCAGGTGGTTTACGGGGAGATCAGGGAGACAGCCTGGGGGAAGAAACTGTTTTTGTGTCTGGTGGTCTTGGCATACAGAGCTCTGTAACGCCTACCAGAGGGAAGCAGATCAAACAGTTTGAGTGCAGGGTGTGAGGGGTCTGCAGTGATGCTTCCTGCCCGTTTTTTGACCCTGGACTGGTATAAGTCCTGAATGGAGGGCAGGTCGGCCCCGATGATTTTTTCTGCAGACCTGATTGTCCGTTGCCGTCTGTTTCTGTCCTGTTTGGTGGCCGATCCAAACCAGACAGTGATGGAAGTGCAGAGAACAGACTGGACGATGGAGGTGTAAAAGATGGTCAGCAGCTCCTGAGGCAGGTTGAACTTCTTCAGCTGTCGCAGAAAATACAACCTCTGCTGGGCCTTTTTCTTGATGAGGTCTACGTGGGACTTCCACTTGAGATCCCGGGCGATTGTGGTTCCCAGGAACTTAAAGGAGTCCACAGTAGACACTGTGTTGTTGAGAATGGTAAGGGGAGGTAAGGTGGGTGGGTTCTTCCTAAAGTCCACTGTCATCTCCACAGTCTTGAGCGGGTTAAGCTCCAGGTTGTTCCGACCACACCAGAGGACCAGCTGGTCTACTTCACGTCTGTAGGCAGCCTCATCACCGTCCTTGATGAGGCCAACTACTGTTGTGTCGTCTGCAAACTTAAGTAGTTTAACGGACGGGTCCCCTGAGGAGCAGTCGTTTGTGTATAGGGAGAAGAGCAGCGGGGAAAGAACACACCCCTGGGGGGCGCCGGTACTGATGGTTCTGGTGCTGGAGGTGATGCTCCCCAGCCTCACCTGCTGCCTCCTGTCAGTGAGGAAGTTGTAGATCCACTGAGAGGTGGAGGTCGGCACTGTGAGCTGTGAGAGCTTCTGGCGGAGGATTTCTGGGATGATGGTGTTGAATGCAGAGCTGAAGTCCACAAACAGGACCCTGGCATATGTCCCTGGGGTGTCAAGGTGATGGAGGATGAAGTGCAGTCCCATGTTGACTGCGTCATCCACCGACCGGTTTGCCCGGTGGGCAAACTGCAGGGGGTCAAGCCGGGGGCCTGTGATGAACTTCAGGTGGTTCAAGGGTACCTCAGCCATGGACACCGGTACAGGGAATTGAACCAGCGATCCACCGGTTACGGGTCCAATACCTAACCGCTGATCCACGACTGCCCACGCCGTACCGCCGCTCCTTCCTGCTCACTGCTGTCAGACTCCACAACATTCACAGCTGATAGACTGGACATTTAAAGCTGATGAATGTGTTAACTGGACTACAGTACATGTGCAATAATGGGACAAAATGGCCACGCCAGACCTGTGCAATAATACATGTGGATCAGTACCTACATACTTAGTCCCTGGAACAAATCTGTGCAATAATTAATCCATCCACTAATCATAACCTGAGGGACTCTAGTGTAAATAGTATTTTTCTTTTCTGTACTGTGTACAGCTGCAGGTACTTGTTTCCTGTGTATTTATTCTTCTTGAATGCACAGACTTCCCTTTTCCTTGCATGCTTTGCAGCCTCTATGTCATGTTTGCTGCTATAATACTTCAGTTTCCCAGATATTGGAGTAATAAAAGATTATCTTATCTTATCTTAAAGCTAAAAGTTGTGTTGAAGCTACTTTTTTAAAAACTTTTCATAAAATTGGAAGTCCAGAAGTTTGTTAGCAGACTATATTTCAAGGATTTCAAGGAGCTTTATTGTCATTTCACACACGTAAAACATGAGTGGAACGAAATTAGTTTCCCCGGTCCCAGTATCAGCCCAGTTTCTTAACAAAATAAATATAAATATAAACAATGCTATATAGTATAAAAACAGTGTAATATAAGTGAAAAACAGTAGATGATATAAACACCAGTGTAAACAGTATAAACAGTAGTGCAAAATGGCTGACAGGGTAGTGCAAAATGACCGTAGTGCAATGAACATGAGCAGTTTGAGTTCTGTGCAAATGCTGCATTGTGCAAAATGTTCCATGGGTGGTTGTTTGTGTGTTTGTTGGTGTGTGAGGTGTGAGTTTGGCAGCAGGGGCTACAGAGGACCTCCAGAGTTCAACAGTCTCACAGCTTCTGGGAAGAAGCTGTTCCTCAGTCTGGTGGTCCTGCTCTTGATGCTCCGCAGCCTCCTGCGTGAGGGGAGAGGGGCAAACAGTTTGTGTGAGGGGTGGGTGGGGTCCTTCATGATGCAGGAGGCCCTTTTCCTGCACCTGGAGGTGTAAATGTCTGTGGTGGTGGATAGGCTGTGTCCCACAGTCTTTTGTGCAGCTTTCACCACCCTCTGCAGAGCTTTTTTCTCTGCTGCAGAGCAGCTGCCGTGCCACACAGTGATACAGGAGCACAGGACGCTCTCCACCACACATCTGTAGAAGGATGTGAGGACCGAACTCCCCAGTCCGGCACGCCTCAGCCTCCTGAGGAAGTAGAGGCGCTGGTGTGCCTTCCTGATGAGGCAGGAAGTGTTGTTGCTCCAGGTGAGGTTGTCCGTTATGTGGACGCCCAGGTACCTGAAACTGGAGACCACTTCCACCGCTGTCCCTCCGATGTACAGGGGAGGAAGGGGGAGGTGTCTGCCCCTTCTGAAGTCCACGATCATCTCCTTGGTCTTTTTCACGTTGATGCAGAGGTTGTTCTCTCTGCACCAACCCTCCAGGCGTTCCACCTCCTGCCTGTAGTCGGCCTCGTCGCTGTTGGCGATGCGTCCAACCACAGCTGTATCATCCGCAAACTTCACGAGGAGGCAGCTCGGATGTTGCGCTGAGCAGTCGTGTGTTAGCAGGGTGAACAGGAGGGGGCTCAGCACACAGCCCTGGGGAGAGCCGGTGCTGAGGGTGATGGGGGAGGAGGAGATGTCATGGATCTTCACTGTTTGCGGCCTGTCCGTCAGGAAGTCCAGGACCCAATTGCAGAGGGTGGAGCTCAAACCGAGAGCACTGAGCTTATGGATCAGTGTCTGCGGAATGATGGTGTTAAAGGCTGATGTGAAATGCACAAATAGAAGGCGGACATAGGAGTCTTTATTCTCTAGGTGGGTGAGAGTTGTGTGGACCACAGAAGATATGGCATCCTCTGTGGATCGGTTCTTCCTATATGCGTATTGGTGTGGATCCACAGTGACGTCGATGCAGTCTTTGATACGGGCCATGACCAGTCTCTCAAAGCACTTCATGACTATCGGAGTGAGGGCTACTGGCCGATAGTCATTCAGGCTCGTCACTGTGGACGTTTTGGGGATGGGGATGATTGTAGCGGTCTTCAGACAGGTGGGGACCGTCGCTTGTCTGTCTGGTGGGGACCGTCGCACCTCTTGGAGAGAGGTGTTGAAGATGTCCGTCAGTACCTCTGTGAGCTGATGTGCACAGCCCTTCAGCACCCGCCCTGAGATATTATCGGGACCTGCAGCTTTGTGTGGGTTTATCCTCTGGAGGGTCCTCCTCACTTCAGCTGAGGTCACGCTGAGGGGCTCTTCACCAGGTGGGGGGGTGAGTCTGGTGCTGAGGGGGGCGTCCGGGTCCTCAAAGCGGGCAAAGAAGTTGTTGAGAGCTTCCGGCAGAGAGGGGTCCGTGGGGCATTGTGCATCTTTGGTGTTATAGTCTGTGATGCACTTAATGCCCCTCCACATGCTCCGTGGATCGCTGGACGCAAAGTGTCCCTGGATCCTCTGGGCGTATGCGGTCTTGGCCCTCTTCACTCCTGCCGTCAGCTCTCTCCTTGCCGCCCTGAGTGCCATTCTATCACCTGACCTAAACGCAGCATCCCTGGCTTTCAGCAGAGACCGGACCTCCGTGTTCAGCCAGGGTTTTTGGTTTGGGTAGGTTGTTACTGTCCTGGTACTGGTAACATCCTCTGCACACTTGTAGATGTAGCTGAGGACCGCAGATGTGTAGTCCTCCAGGTCCACCTCTCCCTCACGGACAGCTGCTTCCCTGAAGACCTGCCAGTCCGTGCGCTGGAAGCAGTCCTGTAGTGCAGGGACTGCATCGCTGGGCCACACGGTGATGGTCCTCTGCGTTGGTGTGTGGCGTCTGAGCAGCGGACGGTAGGCTGGAAGCAGCATGATGGAGATGTGGTCGGAGAAGCCGAGGTGGGGGTGGGGGACAGCTCTGTATGCGTCTCGTCTGTTCGTGTAAACACGGTCCAGCGTGTTATTTCCCCGTGTTGGTATGGTGACATGCTGGTAGAACTTAGGCAGAGTGTCTGTCAGGTTTACATGGTTGAAGTCTCCCGCAACCACGTAAAAAGCCTCCGGGTGCTTGTGCTGGAGCGAGCTGATGTTATTGTGTAGCTCCCTTAGCTCCCTTATATATGGAGAGAGGGAGGATCCAAGTGCGGGTTCTCACTCAGAGATTTATTAAAACAAAAAACAACAAAAGGTTTCCTCAAACGGAGGGTTTTAAACACAACAAAAGGTGTCCTCAAACGGAGGGTTTCAGAGAAGAAAACACAACGAAGGACGCCGTCACTGCTGGGCGGGGAACTGGAGCTGGCGATCTGAAAGAAACAGAGGATCAGGAGACGAAAGGTTTTTTTTCAGGAAGGGTTTCAAACATTTGCCGAAGTACTACCGCGAGGAAAAGCTGGAGAACTGGCGGAGAGTGGATGCAGACCAGGTCCTTAAGTAAGGAGCGGAGAACAGGAAACAGGTGGGCTAAATGACACAGGTGATAGCACTCAGCTCTGATTCCCCGTCCTGCCGACACAGCTGTCCCCGGCGTGCCTAAAGGAAAAAATAACAAAAAACCAAAACAAATGGAAAACAGCCGAATATTCGGCCACAATCCTAACAGTACCCCCCCCCCCCCCCCAACGACCGCCTCTCGGCGGACGGACAGGCCCGTGAGGATGGGCAGAATGAAAAGCCCTGACCAAGCGGGGATCCAGGATAGCGGACCGAGGAACCCAGGACCACTCCTCCGGACCATACCCAGTCCAGTCCACCAAATACTGGAGGCCCCGGCCCCGGCGGCGGACATCCAACAGCCGGTTAACCGTGTAGACAGGCTCATCATCAACCAAACGGGGAGGCGGAGGGGGTGTGGTGGGAGGCTGCAAAGCACTGGAGAGGTGAGGTTTTATTTGAGAAATGTGGAACACGGGATGAATCCGCATGGAGGCAGGCAGCTGGAGTTTCACTGTCACAGGATTGATGACTTTCAGGATGGAGAAGGGACCAATGAAACGAGGGGAAAGTTTGCGGGACTCAGTGCGTAGGGGAACAGACTTGGTAGACAGCCAGACTGACTGACCCTCCCGATAGGGGGGGGGGGCGGGAGTGCGGTGACGGTTGGCGGAACGCTCGTTTGCCTGAGTAGAGCGAAGCAGGGCCCGTCTAGTCTCATCCCACACCCGTCTGCAACGCCGAAGGTGAAGTTGCACAGAGGGAACCGCAATTTCTTCCTCCTGGGCCGGCGCTGGTTTGGGAGTTGTGGGCGTATTCCACCCAGGGAAGATGGGCACTCCAGGTGGATGGGTTCGAGGCCGCCACACATCTCAGGGTGGATTCCAAATGCTGATTCGCCCGCTCGGTTTGCCCATTAGTTTGGGCATGGTAACCAGACCAAAGACTAATAGTAGCCCCCAACGCCCGGAGGAATGCTGACCACACCCTAGAGGTGAACTGCGGGCCCCGATCAGACACCACGTTACTAGGGATACCATGAAGGCGGAACACATGGTGGACGAGGAGCTGTGCAGTCTCTGAGGCTGTGGGAAGTTTGGTTAACGGGACGAAATGTGCAGCTTTAGAAAATCAATCCACAACGGTGAGTATGACAGTGTTACCCTCAGAGGGTGGAAGACCGGTGACGAAGTCCAAAGCGATGTGGGACCAGGGTCGAGAGGGCACCGGCAGGGGACGAAGGAGGCCTGAGGGAGGGCGATGAGAGGTTTTTCCCCGAGCACAGACTGGACAAGCTGCCACAAACTCCCGTACCTCATTACCCATGACTCTGATTAAGGATAATCAGAGTCCGAGGAGCCCCAGGATGACATGCCCACTTGGAGGAGTGGGCCCACTGCAGGACCTGAGAACGGGCAGCCAAAGGAACATAAGAGCGGTTAGGTGGACCATTAGCTGGATCTGGGTCGGTCTGTAGTCCCTTTTGAATCGAGTCTTCGACTCCCCAGGTAATGGCTGCCACCACTCGGGAGGAAGGCAGGATCTCTTCTGGACCAGCTGAAGTCTGGGACGAAGAAAACTGACGGGAGAGAGCATCAGGTTTAGTGTTCCGAGATCCAGGCCTGTAAGTTAAGGTAAAGTTGAATCGGGTGAAAAACAGCTGCCAGCGTGCCTGACGGGCATTTAGTCTCTTAGCCGTCTGGATGTAAGACAGATTTTTGTGGTCTGTCCTAACTTAAAAAGGCTGTTCAGATCCCTCTAACCAATGTCGCCATTCCTCGAGAGCTAGTTTGACAGCCAACAACTCCCGGTTACCTACGTCATAGTTCCTTTCAGCAGAGGATAGGCGCTTGGAAAAGAAGGCGCAAGGATGGAGTTTGCCGTCCACTGCTCGCTGGGAAAGGACCGCCCCCACCCCTGAGTCAGAAGCGTCTACTTCAACAATAAACTGTCTAGACGGATCTGGTTGGATTAGGATGGGAGCACTGGAAAACAGATTTTTCAGGGTACAGAAGGTAGACTCTGCTTCCAGAGACCAGAGGAAAGGTTTTAGGGTGGAGGTGAGTCGAGTTAGGGGAGCCGCCATCTGACTGTAATTTCGGATAAAGCGACGGTAGAAATTTGCAAACCCTAGAAATTGTTGGAGCTCACATCTGGTTGTGGGGCTAGACAACTCCACCACTGCCTGCACCTTTTTAGGATCAGTTTTAATCTGACCAGGTTGTCTAACAAAGTTGTCCTAAATTTTTAAGAACAGATGGATTAACATTAGGTTTCTTTTAAAGAGACTGCATCACAGGAGGTTATAACCATTTTATTTGTTTATATAAAAAAAAAAGATGTGAAAGAAATGCGATTTGCCAAAGAGAGATTTACAGTCAATGAAATAAAGACCCAAATTTGTCAATGACCCCTAAGAAATTTAGTGGACAAAAAATCATACTGCACATGGTTGTTTTTATGTGAGATATGATGTCAGACAAAATGGACAGAAGTGCAGATTCAGAATGGTTAAAGTACTGTGTTTTTCTGACATAAGGAACACGGTTTGAGTGCATTATAGTCAAAACAGTTTTGACTTGGCAATGCTTCAATGGCATTTGAAGCAATTTCATTATGAGTTTACAAGAGAGAACTGAGTTTGAGCATCCCCCACAAGTAAAACAGTTACCAATTAAGCCATAAACATAAACAGTCACTAAACTGGAAAATAGTAATATAATAATATATTATTACTTTCTGTGGGATTTGCACTCATTGCAAGTGTTTGTTAATGTTTTTGAAAAATCACCCACTGATCTAATTCAGTACATTTCATTTGATTACAAAATTATTTTTGCTATGCATTTAAACATGTACTGAATAAACATTCTGAATAAACTTCAAGATAGTCCATATTGTATTGAATGTATTACTTTGTGTAAGACTCATGAAGTGCCAGTAAAGCTGAGATAGACACACATAGAACACAGGTACATTTGCACATAGTGTGGTTAAGCCAGTTACATGATAATGTAAATTGAAAGCTTATTATAATATCCTTCTTTAGTGTTTCATTTATTTATTGTGTCTTCAGACAGATACCAAGCATTATAGTCCCAATGTTATAGTCAAGCATTATATTTGTTAAAGGTTTAAAAAACAAAAAAAACACCCATTGATCTATATCCCGGTATTTATGAATAACAAGCTCCTGAGTCATCTGGCAACAGCAAAGTTGGAAGCATTGGAGCAGAGATAGGTGTCAGAGCTAAACCTGAGAAGCAGAATGCTAATGCTGATCAATTGTCATGGTTTGCCAGTGGGCAGTCTGATTGGAGTCAAAGACAAGGATTTTAATGGTACAATGGACCAACTGGATCTGTGCACACCTGCACAGGCCACCACAAGATACAGGACTTGTGGCTGCCAATGCTGAACCAGGTGTTGTCTCAGCAAAATACTAAAGGGACAGTTTACACGTTTTTGCGTGGAGAGATCCCAACCTCCCAGTTATGTACACTGGCTGAAGCTTTAACCCTGTGGTAGTGAACTATTCACACACACACACACACACACACACACACACACACAAGCACATGTTAATATATAGAGTATAATTTAGAAAAAACAAAAGATGGAACACAGGTACAGACATGCTTAAATTTCATTATGGGAATTTTCTTTCAACAATGACTCATTAGGTGGCCATTTCAGTACTCCAGAGAATATTTCAAAACAGTTTCGCATTAGTTAAATCACCTTGAAATATTTTTCCAGAAATGATCATTCTGAATGCTGATCTGAACCAGCTGTAAAAGAAACCATAGATAAATGGATTGAGCATTGAATTTGACAATGCAAGCCAGATAAGAGTTTCAATTACAGCAACACTCAATGACACATGACCCAAAAGCTGAGAGGTAACACAGAGATAGAAAGGAGACCAACACATCAGAAAAACTCCCAGAACGATTGCAAGTGTTTTTGTGGCCTTTCTCTTCATCTTACTGACAGCTGCTCCAGACTTTATGCTCTGGATGCTGCGAGCCTGTCTCTGTGCAACAAGGAAAATCTTCAGGTAGATACAGAGCATTCCGATCACTGGGAGGTAAAATGAGAAAATTAGTCCTAAAATGTTTGCAATTGGAGAATCAACGATACACCTTTCTTCACAATTTTCCTGGTTTAATATTGCAATTGCATAACCAATTGCAACGAGAACAGAAACACCCCAGCTCACCAGGATCATGATCACAACAACACAGACATTCATTTTGGTTGCATATGTCAGAGGCTGACACACTGCATAATATCTGTCAATGGAAATACAACATAAATTCAAAATGGAAGATGTGACCAGAACTGTATCAATGCCGTGTTGTATTTTACGCAATAAATCATTATGATACAACCAGAAGGTCAAAGTGTATTCCATGGTGAAAGGAAAAGCTAAAACACCAACAAGCAGGTCAGCCACAGCCAGAGAGAGAATGAGAAAGTTTGTAGGAGTGTGCAGCTGTTTGAAATAACTGATGGAGATTATGACAAGAAGGTTTCCACACACTGTGACAACAGACACTGAGCCAAGGAAAATGTATAATAAAATACATGCTGTGGAAGGAGGGCTTGTCAGTATGTCAGACACATTTGCTCCCCTTTGACACGGATGTAAGTCAGCATAAGTTTGGCTGACGTTGACTTCTGGTGCCATGTTTCCGGGATCCTGCAAATCAGTTTGCTTTCAATAAGTAACAATCATATAAATATGAAAAATATGTTCATTTTAAAGTATTTTTCCCAGCATGAATGTAAAATTGCAATAGATCTCTGGATGAAAACACCTTACCCTTTGAAAGCTCAAGTTTGTCGAGGCATCAGTGTTGGTGGGTGATGACCAAGGCACTGGACACATTCTTGATTTTTATCACCCCTGTCTCATTACCATAATGAAGATAATGTATTAGGGGTGGGAACATCTAATTAGATTGTGATTCAGGATTCAGAAGAGAATATTGGTGCATGTAAAAGTATACTGACAAATAAAGTTTGAAGTTTGAAGCTTATGCTGTGTTACAGCCCTGTAATGAGTCTGTTTGGTCATTCAGTCCAAATGAAATGATTGAAAAAATTCACCTGCCAAGTGTGAAGTGGATTGGATCAGCCATTTTGCAGATGCTTGGAGGACATACACAAAAATAGACGGTTTAATTTGTTTAAAATCGAGTCTGAGCTGAGCAGAAAGCCGTCGAACAGAAGGCAGGATTGAGGTGATGCCATTTGTTAAAACCAGTGAGAACGACTAGAAGGTGAGAGAGTGACCTTTGGATTAATCCAGAAAGGAGGGAATTACAGTAGTCAGGTCCAGAGGTGACCAGGTTTCAAGATGGCCAATTAAAATAGCGTGATCCACTGTGTCAAAAGCTGCACACTGGTCGAAATGAATCAGAGAATCAGAATCAGCATCAGAATCAGCTTTATTTGCCAAGTATGTGTGACCATACAAGGAATTTGACTCCGGATTTTTCTCTGTCTTGTGCACCATACAAAATACAAAATAGCAATAATAATAATAATAAAAATGAAGAAAATGAAGAATAAAGCAGTTACAAGAAAAAGAAATATATATATATATATATATATATATATATATACATGTAGTGCAAACAGTGGAATGATGTAGTGCAAACAGTGTGATGGTTCACACAATGGCAGGTGGTTTACGGGGAGATCAGGGAGACAGCCTGGGGGAAGAAACTGTTTTTTGTGTCTGGTGGTCTTGGCATACAGAGCTCTGTAACGCCTACCAGAGGGAAGCAGATCAAACAGTTTGTGTGCAGGGTGTGAGGGGTCTGCAGTGATGCTTCCTGCCCGTTTTTTGACCCTGGACTGGTATAAGTCCTGAATGGAGGGCAGGTCGGCCCCGATGATTTTTTCTGCAGACCTGATTGTCCGTTGCAGTCTGTTTCTGTCCTGTTTGGCGGCCGATCCAAACCAGACAGTGATGGAAGTGCAGAGAACAGACTGGACGATGGAGGTGTAAAAGATGGTCAGCAGCTCCTGAGGCAGGTTGAACTTCTTCAGCTGTCGCAGAAAATACAACCTCTGCTGGGCCTTTTTCCTGATGAGGTCTACGTGGGACTTCCACTTGAGATCCCGGGCGATTGTGGTTCCCAGGAACTTAAAGGAGTCCACAGTGTTGTTGAGAATGGTAAGGGGAGGTAAGGTGGGTGGGTTCTTCCTAAAGTCCACTGTCATCTCCACAGTCTTGAGCGGGTTAAGCTCCAGGTTGTTCCGACCACACCAGAGGACCAGCTGGTCTACTTCACGTCTGTAGGCAGCCTCATCACCGTCCTTGATGAGGCCAACTACTGTTGTGTCGTCCACAAACTTAAGTAGTTTAACGGACGGGTCCCCTGAGGAGCAGTCGTTTGTGTATAGGGAGAAGAGCAGCGGGGAAAGAACACACCCCTGGGGGGCGCCGGTACTGATGGTTCTGGTGCTGGAGGTGATGCTCCCCAGCCTCACCTGCTGCCTCCTGTCAGTGAGGAAGTTGTAGATCCACTGAGAGGTGGAGGTCGGCACTGTGAGCTGTGAGAGCTTCTGGCGGAGGATTTCTGGGATGATGGTGTTGAATGCAGAGCTGAAGTCCACAAACAGGATCCTGGCATATGTCCCTGGGGTGTCAAGGTGATGGAGGATGAAGTGCAGTCCCATGTTGACTGCGTCATCCACCGACCGGTTTGCCCGGTGGGCAAACTGCAGGGGGTCAAGCCGGGGGCCTGTGATGAACTTCAGGTGGTTCAGCTCCAGCCTCTCAAAGGGTCTGTAGTCATTCAACCCCGTGATGGTGGGTTTTTTGGGGACTGGGATGATGGTGGAACGTTTGAAGCAATTGTCATCATCTAAAAGAGGTCACTAGTTACCTTGATGAGGGCAGTTTCTGTTACAGTAGACGTTATTATGACACTTTTCTGAGTCCTGGGCTGCTCCCTGGACTCAGTGGATGAGGTGAGTGACAGGATGACGATAGCCAAGCTGTCGTCCATGCTGGAGACCCCCTCCCACCCCATGCAGGACACTCTGACAGCACCAGGCAGCTCCTTCACTGACAGACTGCTCCACCCATGCTGTGTGAAGGAGAGGTACCGCCGCTCCTTCCTGCTCACTGCTGTCAGACTCCACAACATTCACAGCTGATAGACTGGACATTTAAAGCTGATGAATGTGTTAACTGGACTGCAGTACATGTGCAATAATGGGACAAAATGGTCGCGCCAGACCTGTGCAATAATACATGGGGAGTAAGAATTGTGCAATAATCTTTACTCATGTAACACTACTACAAGGATCAGTACCTACATACTTAGTCCCTGGAACAAATCTGTGCAATAATTAATCCATCCACTAATCACAACCTAAGGGACTCTCGTGTAAATAGTCTTTTTCTTTTCTGTGCTGTGTACAGCTGCAGGTACTTGTTTCCTGTGTATTTATTCTTCTTGAATGCACAGACTTCCCTTTTCCTTGCATGCTTTGCACCCTCTATGTCCTGTTTGCTGCTGTAATACTTCAATTTCCCAGATATGGGACTAATAAAAGATTATCTTATCTTATCTTAAAGCTAAAAGTTGTGTTGAAGCTACTTTTTTAAAAACTTTTCATAAAATTGGAAGTCCAGAAGTTTGTTAGCAGACTATATCTGGAGAGAGGGAGGATCCAAGTGCGGGTTCTCACTCAGAGATTTATTAAAACAAAAAACAACTGTGGTCTACATGTCCCTCTTTGGCCTACCAGCAACTCGAATGTTTTGGAACAAAGCCACCCGAGTGTCCAGAGTAGCAGACACAATGACCATCCACAGATGGGCAGCCATCAAGAAGTCCCTGCATATCAACAACAACAAGGGACAGGAGCAAGATGATCCCCTCTACAAAATACGTCCTCTGGTCACTCACCTGACATCCAAATTGGTCTCCATCCCAATGAGTGAGAAGCTCACCATAGATGAGTAGATGGTGCCATTCAAGGAGAGACACAGGTTGAAACCTACCTGCCATCAAAACCAAAGAAGTGGGGCTATAAAATTCTCATATTGGCAGGATCTGAGGAATACCGCACAACCTTGAGATCTACACTGGGAGAGTCGACCAAACTCCTGAGGTGCCAGATGTTGGAGCTAGTGAAAATGTCGTCCTCCGACTGGCCCAGCTAATCCCCAAGGAAGAGAACTACAAGCTCTTCTTTAACAATTGGTTCACTAGTGTCCCTCTTGTAGTCACATTGGCTGAGAAGGGAATTCACTGTACTGGCACTGTTCAACAGATTACCTGGAGTCAACCTGAAGAGCGATGCTGATCTGAAGAGAGCAGAACGTGGGGCATTCGAAGAGAAGATGACCATGGTGAGAGAAACCACCTTGTATGTTGTCAAGTGGTACGACAACCGTTCCGGGGCCCCTTCTGAGTGACCACATTGGAGCCAATACTGTGACTGAGGTTCAGCTCCAGCCTCTCAAAGGGTCTGTAGTCATTCAACCCCGTGATGGTGGGTTTTTTGGGGACTGGGATGATGGTGGAACGTTTGAAGCAATTGTCATCATCTAAAAGAGGTCACTAGTTACCTTGATGAGGGCAGTTTCTGTTACAGTAGACGTTATTATGACACTTTTCTGAGTCCTGGGCTGCTCCCTGGACTCAGTGGATGAGGTGAGTGACAGGATGACGATAGCCAAGCTGTCGTCCATGCTGGAGACCCCCTCCCACCCCATGCAGGACACTCTGACAGCACCAGGCAGCTCCTTCACTGACAGACTGCTCCACCCATGCTGTGTGAAGGAGAGGTACCGCCGCTCCTTCCTGCTCACTGCTGTCAGACTCCACAACATTCACAGCTGATAGACTGGACATTTAAAGCTGATGAATGTGTTAACTGGACTGCAGTACATGTGCAATAATGGGACAAAATGGTCGCGCCAGACCTGTGCAATAATACATGGGGAGTAAGAATTGTGCAATAATCTTTACTCATGTAACACTACTACAAGGATCAGTACCTACATACTTAGTCCCTGGAACAAATCTGTGCAATAATTAATCCATCCACTAATCACAACCTAAGGGACTCTCGTGTAAATAGTCTTTTTCTTTTCTGTGCTGTGTACAGCTGCAGGTACTTGTTTCCTGTGTATTTATTCTTCTTGAATGCACAGACTTCCCTTTTCCTTGCATGCTTTGCACCCTCTATGTCCTGTTTGCTGCTGTAATACTTCAATTTCCCAGATATGGGACTAATAAAAGATTATCTTATCTTATCTTAAAGCTAAAAGTTGTGTTGAAGCTACTTTTTTAAAAACTTTTCATAAAATTGGAAGTCCAGAAGTTTGTTAGCAGACTATATCTGGAGAGAGGGAGGATCCAAGTGCGGGTTCTCACTCAGAGATTTATTAAAACAAAAAACAACAAAAGGTGTCCTCAAACGGAGGGTAACAAATACAACAAAAGGTGTCCTCAAACGGAGGGTTTTAAACACAACAAAAGGTGTCCTCAAACGGAGGGTTTCAGAGAAGAAAACACAACGAAGGACGCCGTCACTGCTGGGCGGGGAACTGGAGCTGGCGATCTGAAAGAAACAGAGGATCAGGAGACGAAAGGTTTTTTTTCAGGAAGGGTTTCAAACATTTGCCGAAGTACTACCGCGAGGAAAAGCTGAAGAACTGGCGGAGAGTGGATGCAGACCAGGTCCTTAAGTAAGGAGCGGAGAACAGGAAACAGGTGGGCTAAATGACACAGGTGATAGCACTCAGCTCCAATTCCCCGTCCTGCCAACACAGCTGTCCCCGGCGTGCCTGAAGGAAAAAATAACAAAAAACCAAAACAAATGGAAAACAGCAGAATATTCGGCCACAATCCTAACAGTACACCCCCCCCCCCCCCTCATCATCAACCAAACGGGGAGGCGGAGGGGGTGTGGTGGGAGGCTGCAAAGCACTGGAGAGGTGAGGTTTTATTTGAGAAATGTGGAACACGGGATGAATCCGCATGGAGGCAGGCAGCTGGAGTTTCACTGTCACAGGATTGATGACTTTCAGGATGGAGAAGGGACCAATGAAACGAGGGGAAAGTTTGCGGGACTCAGTGCGTAGGGGAACAGACTTGGTAGACAGCCAGACTGACTGACCCTCCCGATAGGGGGGGCGGGAGTGCGGTGACGGTTGGCGGAACGCTCGTTTGCCTGAGTAGAGCGAAGCAGGGCCCGTCTAGTCTCATCCCACACCCGTCTGCAACGCCGAAGGTGAAGTTGCACAGAGGGAACCGCAATTTCTTCCTCCTGGGCCGGAAACAGCGGGGGTAGTTTCCGAGATCCTGCAAATCAGTTTGCTTTCAATAAGTATGAATGTGAATGTGTAGTTAGGGACATTCCTTCAGAAAGTGAGGACAGTGAGGTATCAGGCAGTGATAGTGAGGAAGTGGAGGAGTGGATCCCTGAATCAGGTTTGTGGGACACTTATGAGCTCAGGGGTCAGTGAGAGGTCAGGAGTCAGTTGGTAAAGTGATTGTGTATGTGTGTGTGTGTGTGTGCATGCATGCATGCATGCAAGTCTTCCTGTTGCATTTACTTCTTTCTAATATTTTTTTCCTTTTTCTTCTTTTCAGAAGAACACCAGCCACAAGACAGTGACTCTGAGGAAGAGGGAGATTGAGATGAACAGGAGGGTGAAGTATCTCACCTCCCAAGATGGAGAAAAGTACACAACTCCATTGATGCCCAAACAGACTGGCATAGCCAGCTGCCAAAAGCTGATGACATCCTGCCCCCCTTCCAATACTTCAGAAAGTTATTCTCTGAAGACATTCTTGAAGTTATAGTAGAGGAATCTAATTTGTACGCAATTCAGTGTGACCCCAACAAGCCCCAAAACCTTACCTCCAACGAGTTAGAGCAGTTCCTCGGCACTGTGGTCTACATGTCCCTCTTTGGCCTACCAGCAACTCGAATGTTTTGGAACAAAGCCACCCGAGTGTCCAGAGTAGCAGACACAATGACCATCCACAGATGGGCAGCCATCAAGAAGTCCCTGCATATCAACAACAACAAGGGACAGGAGCAAGATGATCCCCTCTACAAAATACGTCCTCTGGTCACTCACCTGACATCCAAATTGGTCTCCATCCCAATGAGTGAGAAGCTCACCATAGATGAGTAGATGGTGCCATTCAAGGAGAGACACAGGTTGAAACCTACCTGCCATCAAAACCAAAGAAGTGGGGCTATAAAATTCTCATATTGGCAGGATCTGAGGAATACCGCACAACCTTGAGATCTACACTGGGAGAGTCGACCAAACTCCTGAGGTGCCAGATGTTGGAGCTAGTGAAAATGTCGTCCTCCGACTGGCCCAGCTAATCCCCAAGGAAGAGAACTACAAGCTCTTCTTTAACAATTGGTTCACTAGTGTCCCTCTTGTAGTCACATTGGCTGAGAAGGGAATTCACTGTACTGGCACTGTTCAACAGATTACCTGGAGTCAACCTGAAGAGCGATGCTGATCTGAAGAGAGCAGAACGTGGGGCATTCGAAGAGAAGATGACCATGGTGAGAGAAACCACCTTGTATGTTGTCAAGTGGTACGACAACCGTTCCGGGGCCCCTTCTGAGTGACCACATTGGAGCCAATACTGTGACTGAGGTTGACAGGTGATATCAATTGATATTATCTTATCTTATCATCATCTTCTGCTAAATAGATTATCTGTTACAATGTTTTCAAATGTAAAGCAATAAATAATTAAATAAATAATCTATTATTATCATTACAGGTGGGATCGCAAGGAGAAGAAAAACATCACTGTCCCCTGCCCTGCTCTGGTGCAAGAATATAACAAAAACATCGGTGGGGTGGACCTGCTTGACTCACTGATTGCACTCTGCCGCAACAAAGTTAGATCAAAGAAATGGTACCACCGGCTGGTGTTCCACTTCCTGGACATGATCATCGTTACCACCTGGCTGCTTTACAGAAGAGACTGTGAAGGCACTGGCATGGAGCAGAAAGACCAAATGAGGCTCTATGCCTTCAAGTCATACATTGCAGAGGGCCTCTGCATATGTGGTAAGAGCATGGAGCATCGTCCAAGCCAGTCCATTGCTGGCACATATGAGGAGAAGAGGAAGAAAGGACGCACAGCTCCCATTCCAGTCCAAGATGTCCACCTGGATCAAACAGCCCACTGGCTGATCATGATTGGGGACAAGGGACGATGCAGGGTGCCAGGGTGCAATGGTACACCAAAAGCAGCGTGCTGCAAATGCAGTGTGCACCTCTGCTTCACCCCCGACCACAACTGCTTCCTGAGGTTCCACACTGAATGGACAAGACGGATCCCTGATCAAACTTTGGATGAATTTTCGTATTTTAATGTTCTATGAAATGTTTACATTGTTTATTTGTGGTTTGTTTATTTGTTCATGCTTGATGTATTGATAAAACTTATTACAGAATTTGACTACCCTCGTCGCACAATGTTGACTTGAAGCAACAAACCTATACCTGTTTGGGGGGGGCGGGGCGGGTTGGGCGTCAGATTTTATGATTGATATATTATTAGGGACCCCAAAGCTCCCACAAAATAGGGTGAAAGATTTTTTTTATTGTGTCTTCAGACAGATACCAAGCATTATAGTCACAATGCTATGGTCAAGCATTATGTTTGTTGAAGATTTAAATAAATAAATAAAAACACTCATTGATTTATATCCCAGTATTTATCATCTGACAGCAGCAAAGTTTGAAGCATTGGAGCAGAGATAGGCGTCAGAGCAAAACCTGAGAAGCAGAATGCTAATGCTGATCAACTGTCATGGTTTGCCAGTGGGCATTCTGATTGGAGTCAAAGACAAGGATTTTAATGGTACAATGGACCAACTGGATCTGTGCACACCTGCACAGGCCACCACAAGATACAGGACTTGTGGCTGCCAATGCTGTAACAGGTGTTGTATTAGCAAAATACTGAAGGGCAGTTTACACAGTTTTTGAGTGGAGAGATCCCAACCTCCCAGTTATGTACACTGGCTGAAGCTTTAACCCTGTGGTAGTGAACTATTCACACACACACACACACACACAAGTATAATTTTAAAAAAAACAAAAGATGGAACACAGGTACAGACATGCTTAACTTTTATTATGGGAAATTTTTTCAACAATGACTCATTAGGTGGCCATTTCAGTACTCCAGAGAATATTTCAAAACAGTTTCGCATTAGTTAAATCACCTTGAAATATTTTTCCAGAAATGATCATTCTGAATGCCGATCTGAACCAGCTGTAAAAGAAAGCATAGATAAATGGATTGAGCATTGAATTTGACAGTGCAAGCCAGTTCAGAGTTTCAAATACAACAACAGGCACTGACACATGACTCAAATGCTGAGAAGTAAAACAGAGAAAGAAAGGAGACCAACACATCAGAAAAACTCCCATAACGATTGCAAGTGTTTTTGTGGCCTTTCTCTCCATCTTACTGACAGCTGCTCCAGACTTTATGCTCTGGATGCTGCGAGCCTGTCTCTGTGCAACAAGGAAAATCTTCAGGTAGATACAGAGCATTATGATCACTGGGAGGTAAAATGAGAAAATTGGTCCTAAAATGTTGGCAAGTAGAACATTGATAAAACACATTTCTCCACATTTTTCATGGTTTAATCCTGCAATTACAAAACCAACTGCAACAAGAACAGAAACACCCCAGCTCACCAGGATCATGATCACAACAACACAAACATTCATCTTAGTTGCATATGTCAGAGGCTGACTCACTGCATAATATCTGTCAATGGAAATACAACATAAATTCAAAATGGAAGATGTGCTCAGAGTTACATCAAAACTGTCTCGTATTTTACAGAATAAATCATTATGATACATACAGAAGGTCACAGTGAATTCCATGCTGAAAGGAAAAACTACAACACCAACAAGCAGGTCAGCCACAGCCAGAGAGAGAATGAGAGAGTTTGTAGGAGTGTGCAGCTGTTTGAAATAAATGATGGAGATTATGACAAGAAGGTTTCCACACACTGTGACAACAGACAGTGAGCCAAGGAAAATGTATAATAAAATACATGCTATGGAAGGAGGGCTTGTCAGTATGTCAGACACATTTGCTCCCCTATGACACGGATGTAAGTCAGCATAAGTTTGGAGGACGCTGACTTCTGGTGCCATGTTTCCGGGATTCTGCAAATCAGTTTGCTTTCAGTAAGTAACAGTATTTTCAATATGAATATGTTTATTTTAAAATATTTTGCCCACCATGAATGTAAAAGTGCGATAGATCCCTGGATGAAAATGCCTTACCTTTTAAATGCTCAAGTTTGTTGAGGCGTCAGTGTTGGTGGGTGATGACCAAGGCACTACACACGGCCAGATTTTTATCAACCCCTGTCTCATTACCATAATGAATATGCAGTATTAGGAGTGGGAATGTCTAATTTGATTCTGATTCACAGAGTCACGATCAGCATTCTATCACAGCAGTTTGTATCATCTATAGGACTCGTGTACATGGAGACAGATGAGATGCCTGCATGTTTCTTTCACTGAATAGGAAACTACCTTTATAAACCACACTGGAGAAACAGGGAGGTGTGCGGATGGGATGGCAGGTGTAGACAAACCCAGACTGACACACCAGGACCCAAGGTTACACTACTATCCATGGTTAGGTTTGGGCAACAAAACTGCATTGGTTGAGGCAGTTTGGTTTTGTGGCATTGGATATTATGTGGAAATCATGCTGCCTGTTGGGAGGACTGTTTAATCTCCTGAGTCACCCGGCAACAGCAAAGCTGAACATTGGAGAGGAGATGGACGTCAGAACTAAACCAGTTCAATTTTAAGTTGCAGTATCAGAATACCAGTGCTGATAGATTGTCAAGGCAATGCATGCAAGCAAAGGGACCTGGAAACAGCAAACAGCTGAGCAAGTGAAAGCTACTCTGTCCATTGGGGTAAAGGGAAACCACACTGGTTCAGTGAACACCACACGGATCTCGTCAAGCTTCCCTTGGTTTTCAAGTGACTTCCTGGTTTCCTGTGGACATTCTGATTGCGGTCAGGGACAAAGATTTTGATGGTACAATGGACGACTAGATCTATACACACTTTCAGCAGTTGAAGTTCAGGTCACAATAATGCACAGCGACTTAGGAAAGAATGGGGGTTTGACATGTGAAGAGTCAGAAGAATGTTCTCCAGAATTGGGACTAAGAATGAGGCACTTGGATTGAGGGCCAGGTAAGGTCACTGATTCAGAAGAGGCAGGGTTAGACATCATGCCTTTTCCTGTTGAACATGACAGTGATATGAAGGAGGACATGGCTGATTTGCAACAACAGCCTGAGGATGAGAGGGAGCATTTTTTGCTGACTAATCATTTTTGTTGACTTTGCTGAGAATGCAAGACATGGAAGACTCAGACACTGAGGATAACAGGAGTAATAGTCTTTATTTACACAGTGTTTCTCAAAAAAAGAGATTTGAGTTCTTCACTGACAATGAAGAAATCCTTTAGCAAGGTGGTCCAGAGTCCTTGGAGGGCAGTGTGGCAAGTTAGTGTTTGTGGCAAGGAGAAAACAGGAGAGAGCCAAGCAAAGGTGTGAATCCAAGGGAGCAGGGACATGGCAGGCACATGGAGCTGAATGCAGTCAATAGGAGTAGGCAGAACTGAACCTGACCAAGTAACTGAGATTGAGCACAAAGGCAAAAAATGCAGAAGGCCTGAAGTGTGTTACCACAATGCATGACTAAATGATCTGGTGTCAAGATTGTTATCTTGTGGCTGTTGTTGCTCTTTGCTTTTGGTGTCTTCCTGTCTTTTAGTGACTTGTGGTTTGAATTTTCAGTGTGCTTACTTGTCTAACCTGGAGCTGAGCATGGCGGGGCGGGTCTCTTCAGCCACTTACCTGCACACCTGACTCTCATCAGGAGCCAATCTTCTTATCAGCTTGATGACTACTTAACAACGGTGTCCTCTTTGCACCATCACCAGATTATGCCGTCTCCACAGTGGTATTTAGTCGGGATCTCAGAATTGCTTGCTTGCTTTTGTATGATCAGAGAAGGTATTTTGAAGCTGAGATTATACTGACTAGGTGCACACATTTTAATCACACTCTCTGTGACCTGATGAGATAATTTTCCACAGACAAGAAGAAGATTTGGGTGGAGCATTTGCCAGAGATAGTTTTTCAGATAATACATAACAGCATTCCAGCACCAGCTACATGCCATAGCACTTGCTGTTCTGCAGGTCCCCCAATGTACCAGTGTACATTCTGTTGGGACCAGGGAGTGAGAAGTTTACTCATGCAGTGAGTGACTGGACACTCTTTGAATGCCAGCAGCAGTTAAACGCGACTCACAGTCACGCATCGAGGCAGAGGGCACTGCATGCAGAGGCCAAAAGTACATCTAACCCTTTCAAAGTGGCGATGGGAACAAACAGAGTTATTACAGAAGGCTGCATAAATAAACAGCCTTTCTCTTTATTGTACACCATTAAGGCAACAGCCATAAAAGTAAACCACAAAAGTAGTGTAGTGTTGAGGTTGAAGAAATCCAAACCTATTATTTGTTATCCATATTCTACGACTCAATCATGAAGACTTACAGATTATGACTAATGTGTATTAGCTTTAATTTGAAACATTTTTTTTTGCTTTTTTGCTTTATACATATCCTTGGTGGTAATGTATTTTAGAAGCATTTATTAAAAATTTGTTAAAAATCACTTAATGTCCCAAGAGCAAGCATTAAATAAATCCATAAATGCTCTGTTACAGGCCTGTAATGAGCCTGTTCAGTCATTCAGTCAAGATGACATGAATGGACAAATTCAGCACTGCAAAAATATATCTTCCAAGAGTGAAGTGGATTGGACCGGCTATTTTTGAGATGTTTGGAGAACGAACACAAAAACTGACAGATTCCTTTCTAGTTTGAATCTTAACTTTTCCGATCCTTTTTTGAGTTCTTTCATTTTACCAGAACTGCGCTCAACGTAAGTAAGGTAAATCTGGTCAATTTATGTTTGCTAATGTGACCTGACTCTTAAGGCCTAATAACAATTTATACCCAATTAACTTTTTGTTACACTATGTTTCTCAATCTTAGACTTAATACACTGTATAGACAAAAGTGTCCAGACACACCTCTTTATGACGCAGCACAGATGGGGCCTCTTACTTCCAGTGAAGGAAAATCTTAATACTTCAGCATATGAAGACATTTTGGACAATGCTATGATTCCAACTTCATGGCTACAGTTGGGGAAGGCCCTTTTCTGTTCTAGCACAAAGCAAGGTCCATAAAGACATGGTTTGATGAATTTGGCATGGAAGAGCATGAAGGTGATTTAGCCGCAGCACCAGCAAGGAAGTAAAAATGCTATGCAAACCTGTTTCAGAGCATGCACTATTCAGGCAGGATTTATCAAGCAAACAATGGTACTGACCCAGCTGCCTGTTATAATGTCACCTGACTTCCTCTTTTGCTCCTGTCAGTCTCATTTTGTAATGATTGATGCCACATACGTGAGAAAAAATGAAGGAAGTTCATAGTCAGTAAATCCTTGAACTGAACAAAAGAATGATTAACATAATGAGTTCGGACTCCTTCCTCCAGCATGCCTGAGAAGCCATGTTGGATAAAATATGTTCCTTGTTAAAATGATTTTGGAGAATAGAACTTTAGACAGTTTTCACAACAACAACAAACTTCTTTTCATTCTATTTTAGTTTGTTTTATTTTGCTATTTAACTTGGAAAATCTTCAGCTTCAGCTGTAGCTTATCTAGTTTAATTACAGTAAATTTTATGTTTTTTGATATTGGTATCAGTGGCCGTGTCATGTCAGTGTTTAAAAAAATGCATTAATAGTTTTATAGATTTTTTTTTCTTTTACATGTTGATCCAAATACTGACTTGTGTCTTCATAATTATGTCTGTAGTCAGATGATGTGATGCTATAGCCTTCAATTAAAGGTGTGAATGTATGGGTTGGTTATTGGTCCCTGTGCTGCCTGCTTGTCATATGCACACACACACACACACACACACACACACAGAGAGAGAGAGAGAGAGAGAGAGAGAGAGTTCCTGCCTGCATCATCACCTCTTCAACCTGGGGCCTTACTGTTTCCTACCAACAACAAAACTAATAGGACAAAACAA
The DNA here is from genome assembly GCF_020382885.2 of Scatophagus argus. Lineage (NCBI taxonomy): Eukaryota > Metazoa > Chordata > Actinopteri > Scatophagidae > Scatophagus > Scatophagus argus. Next base: position 15,839,962 of record NC_058511.1, read on the forward strand.
AGTCATGGCCACATAATGAGCTGAACAATGACATAATACACCACAGAGTCAATTTTAATGAGGAACAAGAAACAAACAAAGAAATCTGGGAATACCCTTCTCTGAGTCTAGGGAAATAATTCTGTTTATTACCGAATAACAAGCCAGAAGTTTTCTTATGTGTAAAGTTGCTGACTCATACTAAACAAAATTTCTCCCTTTACATCATTGGAAACATTACCTTTATGTTTCATGTTTTCGTGTTTTACTGTAAGGACAGTTACGGCCTGCTAATTTGTCTGCAAAGAGCTAGTATTTTTGTGAAATGGTTCATGTATATCATGATTTATTCACTAAGCCTTTTGTGATTTGTCACATTTTTCTTTGATTGATACACCAGCTTTTCCACTTCAGTCAAGTGTAAAAACTAAGACATAAAAATTAGACATCCGTCTGTTTTTAAATTATTATCTCACTCAGGTTTTTTTTTTTATAAAGCAGATGGACAGAACTAAAACTATATACTATATTACCTTGTGCTTTGAAAACACCGTACCCTCCCTTACGGTATAGTGTTTTCCAAACAACAAACCTTGGATTACCCGTGATGTCAAAGGTCTCCTGAAGGAGAAAAAAAGAGTTTTCAGATCAGGGAACAAGGTGAAGCTGAGGACTGTACAGAAGGAGCTGAGGAGGAAGATCAGGGAGGGGAAGGCCAACTACAGGAGGAAGATGGAGGAGCAGCTGCAATGACAGAACAGACAACATCCCAGGGCGTATACTGAGGGACTGCGCACACCAGCTGTCTGAGGTGCTGACAGACATCTTTAACACCTCACCGTCACTGGCATCCATTCCCACCTGCCGAAAGACTGCCACTGTTGTCCCTGTCCCAAAGTGTTCCACAGTGACAGGCCTGAATGACTTTCGACCCATAGCTTTGACCCCGGTAGTCATGAAGTGCTGGTCACGGCCCACATCAAAGACTCCATCAACGTCACTGTGGACCCCCACCAGTACGCCTACAGGAAAAACCGCTACAGGGTCGACACCAGCTCATCAGTGGTCCACACAGCCCTCACCCACCTGGAAAACAGAAACTCCTACTGCTCTTCCTGGACTTCTCCTCTGCCTTCAATACCATCATCCCACAGACCCTGGTACAGAAGCTCTCCACCCTTGGTCTGAGTCACACACTGGGGAACTGGGTCCTGGACTTTCTGACCAACAGACCTCAGACTATCAGGATCCAGAACTCCACCTCCTCCTCCATCACCCTCAGCAATGGTTCTCCTGAGCCCCCTCCTGTTCACCCTACTGATGTATGGCGTACAAGGAATCCCAGCTGTCACATCGTGAAGTTTGCAGATGACACAGTAGTGGTGGGACGCATCAACAACAATGATGAGCGGAATACAGAGAGGAGGTGGAACACCTGGTGCAGTGGTGCAAAGAAAACAACCTCTGCATCAATGTGACGAAGACCAAAGAGATGGTGGTGGACTTCAGAAAGGACAGGCGCCCTAATCCTCCCCTGCACATCGGAAGAGTAGCTGTGGAAGTGGTCTCCAGCTACAGGTACCCGGGTGTGTGCATAACCGAGGACCTCACCTGGAACACCAACACTTCCCGGCTGGTCACGAAGGCCCACCAGCGTTTCTACTTTCTCAGGAAGCTGCGGCGAGCCGGGCTAGGGAGCTTGGTCCTGAGGACCTTCTACGACTGCGCGGTGGAGAGCGTCCTCTGCGCCTGTACTGTGTGGCACGGCAACTGCACCGCTGCTGAGAGGAAGGCTCTGCAGAAGGTGGTAAAGGCTGCACAGACGACCATGGGGAGCAGCCTTCCCACCACCTCAGACCTCTACACAGCACAATGCAGGCGGAGGGCCCTCCGCATCATGAAGGACTCCAACCATCCTGCACATGGATCTTTCCAAACCCTCCCCTGAGGCAGGCGGCTGAGGAGCATCCAGAGCAAGACCACCACGTCCAGAAACAGCTTCTACCCTGAAGCTGTAAGACTGCTGAACTCTAGCCATGCCCTGTAGACCCCCCACCCCCGACAACACAGACCTGCACTACAAACATTTTATCCAACATGTGCAATACCACAAGTGCAATATTACGGACTACTTTCCTGGACTACCTCATACTTGCACACGCATATTTATGCTGCACATGCTAAAACTGGCTTCTTTAATTAAATCTTGGTTTTATATTTTATTTTTATTAAGCTTATTCAATTTTTCACTTCATATTTTTATATTCTACTTATTGCTCCTGGGACCTGAGTCCTAATTTCATACCAGAAATATGTAAATGTGAGCTGGTATGACAATAAAAGTTCCTTGAATCCTTGAATCTTTGTTAGCTCTGTCATCCATCTGCGGTCACCATGTGCAATACTTTTACTTTTACTTTTACTGTTAGTCACTCACTGTACATAGAAATTATTATTTATGCAGAGCTTTGTAGCTGAGTTCTGTCAGATAGGTAGATACTATTTTATGTTTATGTTATTATATTTCTTTCTATTTTTCATTCTTATTTTTTTAAATATTTCTGATTGTAACTCTTATTCCAGTGCTGTTCTTATACTCTGCTGTTGTACCGCTGCATTTGTGGAACAAATAAAGGTTTTCTTATCTTATCTTAATATAGAAAAAGAAGAACAAGAAGAATCAGCTTTATTGGCACTATAAGTCAAAAGTTTGAACACACTTTTTCATTTAATGGTTCTTCTTTATTTTCATGACTATTTACATTGCAGATTCTCACTGAAGGCATCAAATCTATGAATGAACACATATGAAATTATGTAGTAAACAAAAAAGTGTGAAATTACTCAAAACATGTTTTATATTTTAGATCCTTCAAAATAGCCACCCTGTGCTTTGATTACTGCTTTGCACAATCTTGACATTCTCGTGACAAGCTTTATGAGGTAGGCACCTGAAATGGTTTTCCAACAGTCTCGAAGGAGTTCCCAGAGAGGCTGAGCACTTGTTGGCCCTTTTGCCTTCACTCTGCGGTCCATCTCATCTCAAACCATCTCGATTGGGTTTAGGTCAGGTGACTGTGGAGGCCAGGCCATCTGGCACAGCACTTCATCACTCTCCTTCCTGGTCAAATAGCCCTTACCCAGCATGGAGGTGTGTGGGGTCATTGTCCTGTTGAAAAATAAATGATGGTCCAACTAAACACAATTCATTGTGCTTCCTGGCCCAAACAAATCTCTTCTGCTTGTTGCATTTCCTTGCAGTGGTTTTTTAGCATCTGTTTGACCATAAAGGCCTAATTGGCGCAGTCTCCTTTGAACAGTTGATGTAGAGATGTGTCTGCTACTAGAACTCTGGGTGGCATTTATCTGGGCTCTAATCTGAGGTGCTGTTAACTTGCGATATCTGAGGCTGGTGACTAGGATGAACTTATTCTCAGCTGCAGAGGTGACTCTTGGTCTTCCTTTCCTGGGGCGGTCTTCATTTGAGTCAGATTCGTCTTAGCGCTTGATGGTTTTTGCGACTGCACTTGGGGACACATTCAAAGTTTTTGCAATTTTGCAGACTGACTGGCCTTTAAAATAATGACGGACTGTCGTTTCTCTTTACTTAGCTGATTGGTTCTTGCCATAATATGAATTCTAACAGTTGTCCCAACCCCATTAAGAAGGCAAGATATTCCACAAGGGCGGCACAGTGGTGCAGTGGTTAGCACTGTCTCCTCATAGCAAGAGGGTTCCAGGTTCGAATCTCAGTCTGGGCCCTTCTATGTGGAGTTTGCATGTTCTCCCTGTGCCTGTGTGGGTTTTCTCCGGGTACTCCGGCTTCCTCCAAAAACATGCACATTAGGTTAATTGGCTACTCTAAATTGCCCCTAGGTGTGAGTGTGAGAGTGTGTGGTTGTTTGTCTTTGTGTGTTGGCCCTGCGATTGACTGGCAACCAGTCCAGGGTGTACCCTGCCTCTTGCCCGTAGTCAGCTGGGATAGGCTCCAGCTCCCCCGCGACCCTGACAGATAAGCGGTATAGAAAATGGATGGATGGATATTCCACAAATTAACCCTGACAAGGCACACCTGTGATGTGAAAATCATTTCAGGTGACTACATCATGAAGCTCATTAAGGGAAGGCCAAGGGTTTGCAGCGCTGTCATCAAAGCAAATGGTGGCTACTTTGAGTAATCTAAAATATAAAACATATTTAAAGTTATTTAACATATTTTTCTTTGCTACATAATTCCATATGTCCTGCTTCATTTATTTGATGTCTTCAGTATGTATCTACAATGTAGAATGTAGTAAATATAAAGAAAAAACACTGAAGTAGAAGGTGTGTCCAAACTTTTGAACGGTAGTGTATATATTTTTATCAACACAAACTGAATTTGTCCTCTGCATTTAACCCATCCTTAGTTGAGCACACATGCAACACCCAGCAAATTACATGCAGTGAAACGCACAGGAGCAGTGGGCTGCCACTGTCAGAGGAGCATTTTCTCATTAATCACTCCACCACACCCAAATTTTTGCTGCCTGTCCAGTGGGGGAATCAAACCATCAACCCTCCGATGACAAGCCACTTCTCCAACCTCTAGCCCTCGTATAGGTGGATGATCTAAAGGGGAGCTAAACCCCTCCTGATGCACAGTGCTCAGGAAGAAAGAATAAAATGAAATCTTATGCACTTCTTGTGTAATATGAGTGGTTCTGTTTCACAACTCAGTTTGCGACAAACAATGATACTGTCTGTCCACTTGTTAAGTGTTAAATGAATGCTTGTGGTAAATCTCTTTTAAAGAATTCTGAATTCTGCTTCAAACAGTAGCTGTTTCTTTCCCCACTGGTTTTGGACTATAAAGAATGAGGGACAAGACAAGCAAGAAGAAGAAGAAAGAGCAGCATAAAACAGGATCATTCTATTCATTATTCACAGGAAAGCTGAAACTCAAAAAAGTGTCAAGGAGATTTGTGTGCTTGGTGTTTGATTAATAATCCCTGCTCCTTAGGGCTGTGTCCTTTTGTCTCTGCTTTTTATCATGTATACAACTTGTGTACTAACAAAGCCTCATGGCTGCAGGACTTCTCCGCAGGGCAGCTTTTTATTTAAGTTTTCAGATGACACTGCTCTGCTTTCTTTCCTTCAGGGCTCACAGTCAGATCATGGCTCTGCTTTAACTGAATTTGTCAAATGGTGCAATGATAATTACCTCAACCTTAACATAATAAAAACTAAGGAGTTAATCATCGACTTCAAAAAGGACAGGATCAAACCAAAAGCCAGTATCATACATGGTGAAGAAGTCCAAATTGTAGATACTTACAGTGTTCACCTCTCAGCTGGTGACTCTGGTGACCTCTCAAAGCACCTTATGATGGTAGGCATGAGTGTGACAGGTCAGTAGTCATTAAGGCATGGGAATGATGGTGATTTCTTTGAAGCACATAGGCACGATGGCAGAGCTCAGAGATGTTGAAGATGTCTGTGAGAACATCCACTAAGTGGTCTGCACATCCCCTGAGCACTCTTCCAGGAATGTTGTCTGGCCCAGTAGCCTTCCATGGATTTGCTTTTTGCATAAAGTTCTTCACTGCTGCTAGCTGTAGCAAGACATAGCACCTGGTCATCGGGAGAGGGAGTGGACTTACTCGCTGTCATGTTGTTCTGCGCCTCAAACCATGTGTAAAAGTCATTCAGCGCATCTGGCAGGGAAGCATCACTGTCACAGGTAGATGTGGTCATCCTGTAGTTGGTGATGACTGCCCTGCCATAGGCGTATTATCCCTACTGTCTTTGAAGTGGCCATGGATTCTCTGGGTGTGTGTAAGCTTTGCCTCTCCGGTGACCCAGGATAGTTTGGCTCTCGATGTACTTAGTGCTCTCTTGTTGCCAGCTCCAAAGGCTCTGTCTCAGGTTCTCAGCCATGTTGGCACTTCCGCAGTCATGCATGGCTTCTGGTTGGCATGTGTGGTGATGGTCTTGGATACAGTGACATTGTCATTGGACTTGCTAATATAGCTAGTGACGGATGATGCACACTCCTCCAAGTTGGTGTGGTCTCCGTTGGTTGCAGCCTCACTAAATGTGTGGCATTTTGTGGTCTGGAAGCAGTCCTGAAGAACATGGATGGCTCCTGATGGCCAGGTTTCCATCTGCCTCAGGACTGGTTTGGTGCATCTGATAAGTGGTTTGTATGCTGGTATTAGCATAACGGAGATGCAAATCAAAACAAAGCACTCCCTGCATTCCCGCTGTGTGGTTCTCTGAAGTCGAATGTAGGCCAATTTATTTTTTCAGGACTTTCCATGACTATGACTATGCTAGTTCAATGGCTGTCTGTAAGGACAAGAACAGTCTTAACAGTATTATTAAGTCTGCCCTTAATTGCCCTGACGATGTTCTTGCCAAGGAATTTACTTTAATGTCCCCAAGCCGGCTATTATGCACTATTGAGGATGACAAACCTCTACTCAGATTCTTTCATTCCTTTTTCTATTAGAAAAGAAGAAGAAGAAAGAATTAGGCTGCTAAATGCATAAAGACGTCGTCTTCTGGGAAGGAATATCCCAAGATTTTTTGCGTGTTTATGTGGGAATTTTTTCCCATTCATGCTGTAGAGTATTTGTTCAGAATCTTCATTCCACTTCATGCAAAAGATGTTCGATGAGGTTGAGGTCAGGGCTCTGTGTAGGCCAGTCAAGTTTTCATCCAACCATGTCTTTATGGTCCTTGATTTGTGCACTGAAGCACAAAGCAAAATGTCATGGTATGCTGAAGCATTAAGATTCCCTAAACAGTCCTGTCCCAACACTTTTGTCTATTTAGTGTATGTAGCCTTTTTTTTCTATGTTTAGTGTGACATAATTTAGCTAAAACATAGTCATGATTAGTGCTGTGTGAATACAAAATGTAGAATTTACACTTTTGGATATTAAACCAAAACCCTGAAATATAAATCTCCCAGAAAAGCAAAAAATAAATAAATCAAAAAATAGCAATCTCATTGTTGTGCTCAACTATTAAACCAAGCAACTGTATCTAAACAGATGACATGGATAAAGTCGCTTAACTTGCCAGACAGGTATGTGACTCAGACAAAATATTCAAGGAAGTTAACTGATGGGGTTTAATAAATGGTCTATCTATGTGCAGACGTACAGTAAGGTAATCCTTCCTTTCAGACAAGAGCGCTTTTTTGGAAGCTAGAAGACAAAGAGAGGTAAACAAATATCATTAACACTTTAACTTTACTTAACTCTTGATTTATACAGGAAGTAATTACTTATGCTCTCAGGGAAATTGCACAGAAGTATGCTGCATTTTACATAAAAAAACACTACTGTTGCTTGAATAGTCTTAAATCACGTAAGAACATTGAACATTGAATTTACTGAACATGTTGATTTTCATATTTTCTTCATACATACAGTTTACTTATGAATGCATTATCATTATAACCTGTGATATTTAGCAATGGGTATAGTGTCAAAATATCCTTACTTTGTAAGTTAGCCTAGTACGTAGTTTCTTGTAAATGTTGTTGTTTTGTTTAGGTTACAGTGTTGAGGTGCTTACATTTAAATAGTCATTGAATGCAGAATGTTAAAGACAAACCCCAGTGTCATGTTTTAGCTTTGTGGGGAGAACAATGAAAGAATCCTTTCATGGAAATTAGGCCAGTAAAACAAAGACTTAAAAGCTGAAGCTAGGAATTTGCGTATGAAAAAATGTTTTTAAATTTCAGTTTGAACTAAATATGTTAATATTTACAGAAGTTAATCTGTAAATATCTCTAATTAGTAATTGGAAACAAGACGACATAATGTTCCTGCTGCAATGACCCAGTAAGGTTAGGGGAGGTCAGATGTTTAGTGAAAATGTTAACATTTGCAACAAGATGCATTTTCCAAAAGCAGTGTAGTTCAATACACTCATTTATTGTCTATCCATTATTGTCTATCTTTGCTGCACAAAGCTTGATGGGATATACAGGAAACTGGTGATACAAGGAGAGGGCTCGAAAAACTTGCAATTTAAAACTGTGGTCACATAACAGTAGTCTATTGAGCTGTAGCATTCCTGAATTTCTGAACAAGGACAAATTAGTTGCATACAGTTCGCCAGCTCTGTAACGGTGTGTTAAGTGAAGCGCATTTTTGTTACTGATATTTATTATTTATTTATATATGATATTTGGGATGACCAATAATATATCATAATCATAATTTATTTTTATTCATGCTACTCATGCAGGTGTTTATTCACCCAAAAGAGACAAAATACTTAACTGTACCTTCACCATAAAAAAGCAAGCACTGATTGGTGAGGGTGTATATGTGTTTTTTTGAAATCTCTTCAGCTACTGCCTAAACCCAAAGCTAAGAGACTCTGGTTCTTTTCCCCCTGTCCTCTCCACACATTGAAGAAGCAACTTCCCCTCCATAGATAAACTTTTTACACTTTTTAATCCCAAAAGTTTCAAAGTAAACCCTAATCTTCTCTCCCGCTGGATAAGAGCAGAATCTAATGTGAATGCAGATGTAATTTCCTCCAGAAGGTCCAACTATCCCTCGTTTTTTCTCCAGAGCTCTAAGCAGGTGGACAGCTGGTCTGCCCAACCAATCCACCCGGTCCTCACCACACAACGCTCCGAGACACACGCAACTTTTCACCAAAATTGGATTTTTCAAAGTAACTCAAATTTGTGTCTATCTACATTTTTGCATTGGCCTTGCATGTAGACTCTGAGCACAAGATTACATGCATTTGTTTTCTGCCTGAACACCCATTATTCTTCCACACCCTGCAGGAGAAACCCAAAAACTTAATGTTTTTTGTTCATTTTTAAGTCTGCACTTCATGACCACACGATCATACTCTAGATTATGTGTCACTTAATGTCAGAATGTATGAAGTTGCAGTTATAAATATTAACTCAAAACACAGTGGATTTGTGCTCATTCTTGTCATCAACATTCCCCTCTCCTCACCTCTTATAATCTGTTCTCCCTGAAAAGACACTTGATGTTATCAGTTTCTTCTATGTGATTTTTATCTTGATGAATATGATGTTTTGTTAGGTCCTTAACAAAATAGTCTAATACATAAAAGACGGCATTTAGGTTTAATATGAGCTAAAAAGGCAACATCTGCCTCCAACAACACCTAAATCCCAGTTTATTTTCTTATACCTACATCCGCCTACCAACTTGAATCATAAGAGGAAGGAATCTGAAATATGTTGACGGTAGAGTGCTAAAGTGTGGTGTTAAGCTACATTTTCAAACTCAATAATTCCAAGTATAAAACATTCTTAGTGTCATTTCCAACATTTACACTTTGTAATTTATATTTTAATGTATAATAGGGCTTTGAGACACTTTGGCAGCAAAGCTTTCAACAAGTTTGAGACAACTACTTCTACTACTGCTCTTCCAACCAGGAAGTTATCATGGCATGTTTCAGTATCATGTAGAAAAAATGTGATTGAAACAGAGTCAAAACAGGTTCCTACTCTCTTGTAAACTGGCATTACTTGGTAAACACAACTGAGTGAACTGAGTGAACTTTGACTTTTGGAGCAGGATTGTTTCATTTTTGTTATCTAATTTATGTTAACATTTAATGTGTTATATGTTATGTAATATGTTAACATTGGACATTTTCCATCTCTTAATGTCTTTAATGTAATTAATGAACTAATTTGGAATGTACATCATTTTCTAAATGATTGGCCTCCTGGTAAGCATTTTGAGGAAAGCTTGTGTAATAACGTAACCTCACATGTTACCATCAGTTATTAGTTTATCCCCCAAGGTATAAATGTATACAGTTATTCTGATTGATTCAGTCACGAGAAATTATTGTGTCACTTGCATTCTCTCTCTAGCCAGGATGGCTTTACCAGAAACAATAGGATTCATGGTTGTTCTGGTTATATACTACAGTCTGGACAAACAGGCGTACAGCCAGTCTCTGAATGTCCTCTCTAAGGTAAGATTAAGAATGAAAAGGTATTAACAACAGAATGTAGTACTATTCCTTTAGACTACATAATTTAACATGGGTAACATAATATTGTAACAAGTATGATCAGTATGGTAGTTTTATGTACGATTTGTATTCTGTTTTATGTAAACAAAATTATGTAAATAAATTGTACAGCGAACTGATCAGATGAAAATGGATTGTTATAGGAATCGATGGGGACAAAAGAATCACTCATTCATCCCAGAGAAAAAAGAGCGAGTAAGTTTTAATAGTGTGACTGTATCAGTGATATTTTTAACTGTTTACATGTCTGCATCCTCAAAACTCTAATGAATAACTGAGTCTGCCCTTATCACTCAAGTGCTGACTGATCAGTTCATGAAGCATACAGTATATTCAATTTCCCTGAGGGAGTCATCCCAAAGGAGTCAATAAAGTCTAAGTCTCAGTCTAAGTATATGATTATGTTGGTTTCTTTGCAGTTTCCTTAAGTTCCTCTGATTATGAATTCCAAGTTGTTATTAATATCTCGGACCTGGAGCATCTCCGAGCACTTTTGGGCACACAAAGTTTTCCTTTGCCGATCAACGACTCTGCTGCAATTACCAGCATTGAAGCCACAACAGGCAATGACAACATCCTTTCACTTTGTTTTACCAATTTGTTTAGACTCTGCCAATAAACGTATTATTAATGATGATGATGTTGTGCACTGCTGTTTGTTTACATAGTGTGTTCATCAGATGTGACTGGATACCAGTGCAGATGTGAGCAGAACTTTGCTTGGTCATATAACACCTGCATTAGCTATGGAGTCTGTGATGCTGTCAATGACAACACATGTGGATGCATCAGTGCCCTTCCAGCTGATGGCCAGTACTGTCAGCCAAACACCAGTCAAACAGGTATGCCCAGTACAGTACAGTACAGCCACCAGAGATGAGTGCTGGCTTAGTACATGATGCCAATACACATCATCATCTGGGAAAAGAATGGGTTCAAGTGAAATGCTACTGAGTGGCGGAAAGTTTACTGTACAAATGACTTTCCCTCAGTATCTTAGATTTATGCTCCTTTGCAATTTACTTCACAACAGTGGAAAATATTGCACTTTTCTCTTTTCTCTTATTATATATTTAGGTTTTTTGTAATCCTGCTGCATTGAAGTCGCAGTGATCAAACCAACTTAACTAAACTAAACACTACCTAATTTATTCTTTTAATCCCTGCTTTTTAAAGTTAGCTGAAGTGTTTAGCTGTTGCTTATATATTTGTGAGTTGCTTATAATTCTGGACATTTTTGAAATATTCGTTAACATGTTAATGACAATTAAATCAAGAAAATTTGTGAATAAATGTTTACCCAATGGTCAGTTTTGGATTCTGCTTCTCTTGGTGAGAAGTGTTCTGTTTTGACTGTTTAGCCATTTGGACAAGTATATTGTTTATAATTTCTTTTGCTTTAATGAGAAACTACTGAAAATGTTGGACACACCAGCAAACAATCACATGAGAGAGGGAAAAAAGCAAATGCTTCCTTGATTCTTCCCCACAGTGAAAAAACTACAGATTGAAAAGATAGCACTGTTCCGCTTCATGTGACCAAAGTCATCTCATGGCATGAGAACAATTCTGTTTTAAAGCAGAACAGTATCATGATACTAATTGTTGCTGTTTTTCTGTTTCTGTTTTTTTTTTTTGTTTGTTTGTTTGTTTGTTTGTGTTCTTACAGAGCCGACACCATCATCTACACCACCAAACGGTACGACATATTAAATGTTGAGAATAAAAGCATCTCAAAAGAGTGTGTTTCTCCTCTGTTGTAGTTACACAACTATTGCAGTGGTATGGTAAAAGTTTGATAAACAGTAGGATCAACATACTTCATGTAGTGATGACTGCACACACTGAAAAGTGTTCAGTGTGAGTATTGCTGTATTTGATGGTGACAGACTTCTCTGTATTCTCCTGTTCTCTTCCACAGACCCAGTGGACATTGATATAGTCCTGGACATCCACATCCCAGTCCTGAGTGTACCATCAAATTTCATTGATCTTTTTAGGGGAGCTCTGAAAGGTTTCCGGTTCCCCCACAACATGACTCAGTCCTTGCAAGTGTTAACCGTAATTTTCACCACAGGTCAGAAATTTTGCTCACTTATTTGTTTTCATATGTAATTCACATAGCTAATTTAATGCTGTTTTAGTAAATTGTATATGATTTGTTTACTATGACTTAATGTTTTTTGAAAATTCTTATAAAGGGTGCTATCCAAACTCCAATGGACTGCAGTGTCAGTGTGAGGAGCAGTTTTCATGGTCATGTGACAAGTGTTACCGCTACGGTGCGTGCGGTAATGTCACCAGTCAAACCTGTGGGTGTATAAATGGACTTCCTGCAAATGGACAGTTCTGTGAACCAATCTCAAGTAAGCATTGCTACTTTGTAGCTGTTTCAGTAAATGATCCTGTTGAGAAAAATGTAACACCTGAATATCTGCTGTATCTGCCTGACTGTCCTACATATGTTGACATCATTGATTTCTGGTTGTGTTTAAGGGTCACATCCAAAGTGATGATGATAATGTGGATTGATAGAATTTGTTTTGTTTTCCTAAGATGAAATATGCAGTGTAATAGTCTTTAACTTCCAATGTTGTTCCACAGATATCACTCAATGTCCAAATACAACATCATCAACAACACCAATTACCACACCTTTGACAAATACAACACCAGTGACGAATGGAACAACACAAGTGACGAATGGAACAACACTAGTGACGACACCAGTGACAAATACAACAACACCAGTGACCACAAGTTTGACAAATACAACACCAGTGACGAATGGAACAACAATGACGACACCAGTGAGGACCACAACACCAGAGATACCACCAGTGACAACAACACCATTGGCAACATCAATGACAACACCAATGACAAATACAACAACACCAAAACCAACAACACCAATGATGATGACAACACCACCACCAACAACAGAGGGTATTACACATAAAATGAATGAATTAAGTTTTGTGGAGCTCATGATATGCCCTCTTTTGATAACATTTGTTTCTGTTGTAGCAAGACATTTGTCCCTTGCAATGGACATAGAATTTGATTCTTCATACAGTAACCCAAACAGTATGGTTTACCGAAACATTAACAACGCAGTAAGTCTTGATGTGTCATTCAGTTTTGTCAAAATGTTGATGCCAAGAATTTCAGATGATACTTGATTCTGATGTAATTGTAGAACCAGTACTAAGCAGCCCATGTCACTGTTTCAAACAGATTCAACAACAAAGTCAGGCACACATCTCCAATCTACAAACAGCAAAAATAACTGGGTTCCGGTAAGTTACGTTTTTCTTTTGATTTTACTCTCCTTAAATCAGTTTTGGAGATGATATACTTTTATATTGACAGTTAGGCATAGCATATAGTGCCAGGGTAATGACATACATTTGATATTTAAATTTCATATTTACGGAGTTAGCCAAAATAATGTATACACACATCAGGAAAAGAAAAATATGCATAAGTATTAAATTTGTATAAGTACTTCTATAAATATAGATACTTCTTTCGAAGTTTGATCAAATTACGATAACACTGTGCACTGTTGTACGATATTTTCCCAATGTTTATGCATGACTCTGTACTTGAAAGATTGATAGCAAAGATGTCCTCCTATCAGTGTGATATTTTAAGGATGTAGTCACTACATCAGAAGAATTGGAAACTTGAAGTCTTCTATTATTTTTAGCCACACTAGCGGCACAGCTCTAGAGATGACACTGATCGATCTACCACTTAGGTGTATGCTGAAATGGCTCAAGCACAGTCAAATTCATTGATCAAAAGTTTTGCACAGACATGCAAGGGTTCCCAGAGGATAAACCCAATTAACCTTGGGGAACCTCATTTTTTCTTTGTAGCACCTCCAACAAGTCAAAACTTTTCACTTATTTTGTGAAATATCGTAACATCTATTGGATAGATTTTTTGGATAGACTTTCTCTCTATGTACTTTTACTCCTTGATCTCAAACTTCTAAGCAGTTATAACTGTCAGTCAAATACACCGTATAAAAATGTAGTTTTATGTAGTTTCACTTTGACCTGGTATTGTTCACTTAGTCCATGGAGCTAACATCAGGTGCACTGATGCCAGAAAAACAAAAAAGAATTGTGATTAGGCATAAGGAAAGTTATCTTGAAGACAAACACTGACTGAATAACTGCAAATTAGGGTAATAAAGACAAAAAAGTAAAAACACATTGCTTAGGACTAGTGGTTAATAATAGTTAAGTTTCCAGTAGAGGTGTCATATGGTCTGAAATGTACAATATACCTGTTTGCAAATGGATTCTAAATGATAATCAATTCTCTATTACAGGCCCGGAAGCACTATTGTTGACTATACTGTAACCGCCACCTCCATCCAAAATGAGCAAATTAAAGCAGTTGAATCAGGGATATTTACTAAGCTGGCAGAAACATATCCTATGATAACTGACAGTAAGTTAATTCTACACATTTTTTGCAAGACACAATAAACCCTGTTTGTCAAAGAATATCTTGATCATTTTACATTGATTCTTGAATCAGAATTTTCTGACCTTTGTGTCCATTTTTAAAGGCCCATCAAACTTAACGTTTGACCCACCTGAACTATTTTTTGGTGAAAGTGTGACTGTGACATGTGGCCCTCTACCGAAGGATCGCGGTTTTAGTACCAACTGGATTGCAGAGTGGAGACGCAATGACGTGTTGATACTGGAAGATAGTGAGCACAGCTTTTCAAAAACAAGCGATACAGCAACATTAACTGTATCAAAATTCTTTAGTACTGACAATGGTAAGAAACACATCTGGTGTGTGTTTTTATTTCTGTGTCAAAAGCTATTTACAAGTCATATACACTGACAATGCAAGTACTGTCTAGGACTTTTCTCTTTGCGCTAAGAAAAACAAATGCAGAATTTTGGCTTTAGGGCAACATTGCCAAAAATGTATCTCATCGTGGTAATATAATTTGACCAAAAAAGAATATAAACAAGGTTTTACTCTATGCAGCTATAGTGTATACAACAGGAGCAACATAAACAACAACAAAAATTCTACAGGTTGGTTTCTTAACAAAACACGCCTCAATATGTAGCCTGTCAACATTCCATTCTGGATTAATAGACACACCCCAGTACTCAGTAAATAACTGGCTGTTGCTAGGGATGGGCAAGTACACTAAATTATCTGTGTAATCAACTAAATTATCTGTATCCTTACCTGTACTTGGAATGGGCAGCATTAGAGCCTGAAATTGATGTGGGCTGATCAGAAATTGATATGTTTGTTGCTTATTTTATTTTACATTTTTTACAGAACACCCTCTGAAGTGAGCTTCAGATCAATGTTTTTAATCACAAGAGTAAGAACAGTGTTTTTAATAAACTTGAATCTAAGAAGTTCAGTCAGTTACATGCTATACAATGAGGATTTTACTAAATCATGAGATGTATATTGTCACATTTTACCCAAACAATACTTAGCAATACATTAAGTACTTGCTCACCTCCAGCTACAGTGGTATGAAAAAGTTTGGGCACCCCTGATCATTTTCAGGATTTTCCTTTATAAATCATTGGTTGTTCGGATCAGCAATTTCAGTTAAATATATCATATAGCAGACAAACACAGTGATATTTCAGAAGTGAAATGAAGTTTATAGGATTAACAGAAAGTGTGCAACAATTACTTAAACAACATTAGGCAGGTGCATAAATTTGGGCACCCTTGTTGTTTTATTGATTTGAGTACCTTTAGCACTAATTATTGGAACACAAAGTTTGTTTGGTAAGCTCATTGACCCTTGACCTACATACACAGGTGAATCCGATCATGAGAAAGGGTATTTCAGGTGGCCAGGAGCAAGTTGTTCTCCCTTTTGCATCTTCTCTGAGGAGTGGCAACATGGGAGCCTCAAAACAACTCTCAAATGACCTGAAAACAAAGATTGTCCAACATCATGGTTTAGGGGAAAGATACAAAAAGCTGGCTCAGAGATTTAAGCTGTCAGTTTCCACTGTGAGGAACATAGTGAGGAAATGGAAGACCACAGGCACAGTCCTAGTTAAGGCCCGGAGTGGCAGGCCAAGAAAAATCTCTGATAAGCAGAGGCGAGGAATGGTGAGAACGGTCAAACTCAACCCACAGACCAGCTCCAAAGACCTACAACATGATCTTGCTGCAGATGGTGTCACTGTGCATCGTTCAACTATTCAGCGCACTTTGCACAAGGAGATGCTGTATGGGAGAGTAATGCGGCGGAAGCCTTTTCTACGCACATGCCACAAACAGAGTCGCTTGAGGTATGCTAAAGCACATTTGGACAAGCCAGCTTCCTTTTGGAATAAGGTGCTGTGGACTGATGAATGTAAAATTGAGTTATTTGGACATAACAAGGGGCGGTATGCATGCCGGAAGAAGAACACAGCATTCCAAGACAAACACTTGCTACCCACAGTAAAATTTGGTGGTGGTTCCATCATGCTGTGGGGCTGTGTGGCCAGTGCAGGTACTGGCAATCTTGTAAAAGTTGAAGGTCGCATGGATTCCAGTCAGTATCAGCAGATTCTTGCCAACAATGTTCAAGAATCAGTGACAAAGTTGAAGTTGCGCCGGGGCTGGATACTTCAACAAGACAACGACCCCAAACACTGCTCAAACTCTACAAAGGCATTCATGCAGAGGAACAACTACAACGTTCTGGAATGGCCATCTCAGTCCCCAGACCTGAACATTATTGAAAATCTGTGGTGTGATTTAAAGCGGGCTGTCCATGCTCGGAAACCATCAAACCTGACTGAACTGGAGATTTTTTGTAAAGAAGAATGGTCAAAAATACCTTCAACCAGACTCCAGACCCTCATTAGAAGCTATAGGAAGCGTTTAGAGGCTGTTATTTCTGCAAAAGGAGGATCTACGAAATATTGATGTCATTTTTCTGTTGTGGTGCCCAAATTTATGCACCTGCCTAATGTTGTTTAAGTAATTATTGCACACTTTCTGTTAATCCTATAAACTTCATTTCACTTCTGAAATATCACTGTGTTTGGCTTTAATTTCAGGAGAATATGAATGTAAGCTGAGAGACATCAGTCCTACAAAGAAATTAGTTTTCAGAGAGAGATCCAATGGACAATTCACTGTCAAAGAGACACCTGTGATCCGTGTGAAACCAGTCAGGAAAAAGGTCGGATGTGTGGTTGGAGGCAAAGAGGAACTGCAGTGCTTCGTCAACAGCCCCTACAGAGTTGCATTTGAAGGCCAATCTGCCTCAGGTAAACCTGACACAAAAATCAAAGAAGACGCAATGCATTCATATATTTTCAAAGCCTGAACGTCGACATTCTTTTGTATTTTTTGTATGTTTGCATAGGTGGCAGCGTCACCGACACGTTTACAATATCTGACTGTAACACGCAGACGTTCACTTGTAACGTGACAAACTATGAGAGATTCAGCAAAAAAATAACACTGGAATTATCTTTAGAGGGTAAGCATTAATCCAGACATTTGAACATTTTATACAGGTCACAGGTCAAGAAATTTCTCCTTAATTATCTCCGTAATTAAAAAAATATTCTTTTCTCTCCAGACTTTCTGTGTGAAAATGATCCAGTCTACGGTAATGGGAATTTAAATGACATAGCTGTAGATGCCTGTGAAGAGAACAAGGTGGGAGAAAAGATAGCAACTTGTAGTACAGCAGGCGAATGGAAAGAACAGAACAACTGCGTCCTAAAACCGATTCAGGATCTGCTCGATCAGTCTGAGGTGAGCTCTTTTTGACCCCAAATGATGATATTGAGAGGTGGATTTAGAGACTTGGAGGCCTTAGGAAAACTCTGTTGTAGTGGCATTGGCAATTGGAGAATAAGTACTTGGATCTTTTACTTATTGAATCTACTGTTCCCAGAGTCAAGAATGAACTTTCATGCTCAAAAATATGAACATATACACTTGTATGGTTTAGAGGATACAGACAAATATCAAAAGACCCTGTAAAGCATGCAAACACGATAACAGAAGAATCTGCAATGTGTAGCTTTTACTGTGGCACCATCTGTTGGTGATGCGGGTAGCTTTATTAGTTCTTTCAAATCTCCCAAGCATTTCTTTTTTCAGTGTGATCCCTCTCAGCTCTGCCTTTTCACTTTGTCTCATTCTTTTTCTTGTGCTTTCACCACACTTCCTGGTCACTTGCACTCCATACACTAACGATGCCACCCTTGTTGTTTACTTAACCATTTCTATTTATATTTCTAACACTGGCTTGACATTGTTAGGTCACCAGACAGCAAAAGATTGGTGAACTGTAATACTGGTTAAGATCTATTATTATACTTTGGAATTTAATTGTCTTCTATAACATAAATGCAGCTAAAGGATACTGTTTGACAGTCATGTTCAGAGTAACAGCACGGCTATTGATGGCTATATACATATATATAATTCTTTAGTTGCAAAGATTTGCAACTGCAATATACACACAAGTATATATATATGCAATGTTGTTGATATGCAACCACTTTAGCTACTAAATTTGACCCAACTTATCTTTCATGAGCAACTTCATCCAAATAAAACAAATGGAAGACCTAGCTCAAAACTATAATTTTTGTTTTTGATACGATATGAATCAAAATTAAACTGAGCAGCTGGAGAAAAGATGTTGAAATAGCTGGAAAGTACAGTACAAGCCTTTATGAACTTGTGTTTAGATTGGTGTTTGTTCACAAGCCAACTTCGACTTCAGACTGTCAAATTAGTCATTGACAAAGTTTTATTCTTTGAAAGAATGAAAGATGGTCAGTGCC
Organism: Scatophagus argus; assembly: GCF_020382885.2. Classification (NCBI taxonomy): domain Eukaryota; kingdom Metazoa; phylum Chordata; class Actinopteri; family Scatophagidae; genus Scatophagus; species Scatophagus argus. Next base: position 15,858,819 of record NC_058511.1, read on the forward strand.
AAAGGAAAATTACAACCTAACTTATTAACTGCTTATGTGAACAAAAAAACACAATACATTGGCTTAGGGCATATGTAATATTAATATTTTAGATGAATAAATTTTTATGTCTTGGGACATTTCTGTGCTTTATGTCGGTTAACTTACTTTAACATCTCTCTATAGACTACTAATAAATTTCACCACGATTGTTTATTTTTTGGGGCTCAGGGTTGTCAGTGAATCATAAGGTTTGTGGTCTGGTCCCTGGGTCTGGCTGCATGTCGAAGTGTACATCGGTGTGGGTGTTGGTGCGAATGACTGAGTAAAGAAATATTGTGGGAAGGTCTGAATAGGAAGCACTGTATCACCCCCTGGTGAGCAGGTCAGAGTAATTGTGTGTGTGTGTGTGTGTGTGTGTGTGTGTGTGTGTGGATGAGTGAATGTGGTAAGTGAAAAGTATTTTGAGGAATCAGTTGACTAGAAAAAAAGCGTATAAATACATGTATTATTTTTTTACCACTTTCAGCTATCGTGAAAATAATACTATAACAATAGTTTCAAAGATGTTTTAAGTGAATAAAAACACTACAGCATGTAACTTTAAACTGACCCTTAGATAATAATGCTTCATTCTTTTAAATTCCACAGAACTTGAATAGCAATTCACTGCCAGAATTCTTGAAGCAACTCAGAAGTATCACTCTCAATTTTACTTCGGATGTGGTTGATTCTCCTGCAACCATTAATGCAGTTGTTGAAATCCTCAACAATGTAGCCAACACTACATCATTATCTCTTCTCTCAATAACTAATAATTCAATGGAGGTATGTAAATTAGTCTGCTGAGATTTGCACATGTCCTAAATAATGTACACTATATTTCACATGGTCTAATATCCTCTTTCCTTTCAATTTAGGATATCCTATTAACTGCAGGAATCCTTACAAGAGATGATGCAAGGGAATCATGGGTGTTGCTTAACGATAATGACAACATAAACCCCTTAGGAACAAGACGTAACCTCCTCGAAGCTCAAAGTGCAAGCTCAGGATTATTGCAGTCTCTTGAGACTTTAACAAGTCGTCTTTCCAATGACTCTTTTGACATTAACACAACCTCCATTATCTTGAGTAAAACTACGTTCACCGACACGTTCGATGCTGAGTTTAATTCCTCAGTGGAGATAGAAATACCAGAGTCTGATGGAGAGAAAAAGTCAATCACTGTGATCACATTTGCCTCAATGGATAATGTACTCCCTGCGAGAGACAAAGATACTTCAACCTCCAATTTCATCAATGGGAGAGTCGTACTTGTTCAGTCCAGTGGCACCATCAATAATATTTTTTTTGGGTTTCATATCATAAATGATACTCTGGGGAACCCTCAGTGTGTTTTCTGGAACTTCAGGCTCTTCGATGGTCTAGGGGGATGGGACAACACGGGATGCAAGTTCATAAACAACGAAAATCAAAGCGTCACCTGCAACTGCAACCACCTGACCTCTTTCTCAATCCTAATGTCACCCTACAGTCCCGATGACCTTGATTTGAAAATTATAACCTATTTTGGAGTTGGCATATCCATTGCTTCCCTGGTTATATGCCTCATCATTGAAGCTGTCATATGGAAAAGAATAAGAAAGAACAACACATCCTACTTGCGTCATGTTACCATTGTTAACATTGCTGTGTCTCTCTTGATTGCAGACATTTGGTTTATAATTGGAGCAGCTATTTCAGATGCAGACAAGAAAAACCCATCAGCATGCAACGCAGCTACATTTTTTATCCATTTTTTCTACCTTGCCCTGTTCTTCTGGATGCTAGCCTCAGCTCTGCTGTTGCTTTACCGCACAGTCAGTGTTTTCGACGGGGGTTTGTCTAAAAAATCTATGCTGGCTATTGGATTCTCCCTAGGCTATGGGGCACCTCTCATCATCGCAATCATAACAGTAGCTGTAACTTCCCCCAGACAAGTGTACATACAACAAAATATGGTTTGCTGGCTCAACTGGGGAGAGTCCAAAGCTCTACTGGCATTTGTGATCCCTGCATTGTTAATAGTGGTGATAAACCTTGTAATCCTGTTCGTGGTGATCTACAAAATGTTGAGGAGAAGAGCAGTGGGAAACGCTGCACAAGCAGCTGAGAAGCATGCTCTCGTGGTTATTGCCAGAACATTAGCTGTACTCACACCAATTTTTGGAGTAACTTGGAGTCTTGGAGTCGGAATCTTGATCGAACCACGCAATAGAGGAATCCATATTTCATTTGCATTCTTCAATTCACTGCAGGTACAAATACAGTCTTTAATAATCCTGACCTTTACATATTATTGTTATTCTTTATGTGACTTTATACTCTGATATGTGAAATTATTCTGTGCACTGTGAAATGTGAGTTCCTTATTGCCACTGAAGCCCTGTTAGCTGATACTACTCTGTGTTCTTTCAGGGTTTCTTTATACTGCTGTGTGGAACGCTGCTTGACAGAAAGGTATGTATGTCTCACTGTTCAGTTCTATTGCTGATTGGATTGAAGGAAAAATATTCATTCAAAAGTAGAATTAACATTTATTATTTATGTATTTGTTAATGTTTGATGTATGAATCTGCCACTGAATAGCAGATACAAAAGGAAGATTCTTAAAAAAGTGAATAATGAAACAAATTCTTAGACATTAAACAAAATTTCTCACAGAATTAGACATTGCGTTTCTTTAGCTAACATTTTTATTCAAATAAGCAATCTAGAGAGGAGAGTCATGCACCAATATCTTTTTTTATGGACCGTTGTGCACTCAACGGACGTTCAGACCGAAAATGGCACCGCATTCAAAAAAATATGTTAGAGTGGATATTTTGTTTCAGGTTTTATCCTTAAAATGTTGCATTTATGTCTTTAAAGTATAAAATGTCAGCTAATTTTATTACACTAGTTCAGTGTAAAGGGTCATATTTAATGCTGATTTTTTTGCCATGTTGTGTCAGTGTGTTTAAATGACATATATTGTCATTCATTAGACAGAATGACTAGATTAGAAATTAGAAATCTGTTACTTTTGAGTCACATAACAGAGTAATAAACACTTGAGTAAGCACCTTATGCTTATGTAGAATTTCCCTTTAACTTTATATGTCAAACCTGATGTGAATAAAACATAAGGTTTATGCATAAGATTGCATTAAAGGATCAGTTTGTCCAAAATGAAAATTCAGTCATTATCTACTCATCCCCATGTCGATAGAAAGTCAGGTGAAGTTTCTTTATATACAGAAATGAATACAAATATAAAATAGCTCTATACGACTCATCCAACATAATTCAAATCTTCTTCTTTTTTTTTGATGAGGAAACTTCATCCCACTTTCTATTAGCATGAAACTGAGAAGAGGAAATGACTGAATTTTCATTTTTGGGTTAATTTTAGTTGGATTGAATCAGATTAAGTTAGTTAATTTATTCGCATTGACTCAACATAATCAGAATACAGCTATTTTCAGTAAAAATATTAGCTCTTGTCTTGTGAAAGTAAACTGGTGGAGGTGATGACTCTGAAGTCCAGAACCCTCGTAAGACTCTCCACCTCTTTGAACAACATGAAATCTTACCTTTTGACTCCATAAAATCACATTCTCACTGAAATAAACTTGTCTGACTTATATAGCAGTGTGCTAATATTTGACAATTAACTTTTCAGGTGCGGTCAGAAATAACAATAAAGTCACACACCTCCAGAAGTGGGACAAGGGTAAGCTTTTTTTAACCTTTTTTTGTTAGCAGATTCAAATATTGCGGTGATTCACGTTTTCGCTTTATTTCCTCATTTAGACCACCAGTGCTCCAACATCATCGTCAAGTGCATTGAGCTTTTTCCGGAATTGGAGAAGAGGAAGAGGTATAGGTATCACCATAGTACCTTCTGTATACATCATCATTATCTTTATCTACAGTTCCAATACGTTGTTTTGCTGTTGTTTTTTTCAGATGGTTACAATGTATCAGCTAGTTCCTCCAGTGCATCTCAGTCCTTCACCAACACATGATGATCTCCGCAGACTGTTTTGATCAGTCAGAAGGACAACTAACCATTGTGCTCAAACCCGCTGTTTCTTTTTTATTTTCTTTCTTAAGTGCAGCTATAATGTATGAAGGTTATATTTGAAATATAGGCCTAATGTAAAAACCATAAGGTGCCAGTTTTGATATCTGGAAAGGTGAGAGACAGCTTTATGAAAGCTGGATTTCATCATAGCGCTGCTCACATTCTAAAATACACACCAGCAAGAATATTTATATTTTTATTTATGTAATATATTAATTTTGTTGTAGTAGTACTTTTAGTGGGCTCACTCAAATAAAACATAGAAATGATTGGACATGTAATAATATTCATCACATTAACAATAAAATGTCCACAGAGTAGATGCAAAATATCTTTTGGTTTGGTTTACTTTGCCAATCAAATCAGTTAGACAAGGCTAGCCTGTCTTACACAGATCAGTGAACTTGTTTACTCAAGGAGTGGCATGACAATGACAAATTGACTTGTACTGAACTATCAGTCAAATAGAAAGCCAAACAGCTTTCTTAGCAAGAAATCTTAGGAGACACAGATCACACAGACAACTTCACTTTCCACTCTTATCTTTCTAGATCACAATGTAGGGGGTATTTCATACTTGCAACAAGGCAACAAGTTATTCATGTTTCAGCAAATAGCAACGTGGTCATCTGCATTTGAAAGAAGATTTCTGGTCTTTGTTTGCAAGCAAATCTACATTGTCAAAAGAGGTCCACTGTACTGTTTGTCTCTTGTCTAAATGGAGGTTTTTAAGCAAATTGTAAATAAAACTTTTCAAAATGAGTTTTGTAAGATTTATGAACCAATTCATGTCATATAATGCACCACAGTGGGACTCAGTTCACTGCATTTTGATCATTTTATATATGATTTTGCATCCAATATTGAAAATATATCCATCTAAATTATGTGATCGATTTAAAACATATTGCGGAGCCCTAACGTGCATTCAGTCCATCAAGAACAAATTTATTTTGTTGTGGTCTTAAAAAGGATTAAACTTGATTTAAATTTAATTTCAAAACTGAGCAGATATCCTGTAAATATGCTGTATCTTTTGTCAATTAAAGTGGTTTAACCTATAGTTTTTAAAGCTTAAATTTGGAAAACAAAGCAGCATAGTGAGAGTAACAAACGCAATCACTGGCACTGAGTACACTTATGTAAAACAAGTCGCCTGGCACACTCATGCCAGAGGCATTTTAATGGGCACTTCTTACAGGCTACAGTAAATAGACAGGCTGAAGTTTTTATTGCACGCAGCAGAGAAAATATAAAACCAAAAAAAGTGATGAATGAAAACGTATTAGTGATTAAAAGAAACCCCTTTCAAAAAGACTTGCATGTCAGTTCCAGTTTGTCATAACCTGATCACCTGGTGCATATCCATCTAAATGCATTATTATTGTTACTACTATTGTTATCAAAATCACCATAATACCCTCTGTATACTTCATTGTCATTAACCTTATCTACATTTCCGATACTTTTGGTATTATTACTGCTGCTATGCATCTCTGCTTGTGTGCTCCTTCTCTCAAACCCCACCCCCTCTCCCTCTCTCCCTTGCGCTCTCTCTCTCTCTCTCTCTCTCTCTCTCTCTCTCTCTCTCTCTCTCTCTCTATCTCCCTCTCTCTCAACCCAGCCGGTCAAGGCAGATGGCCGCCCATCTTGAGCCGGGGTCTGCTCCGAGGTTTCTGCCTTCTAAAAGGCAGTTTTTCCTCGCCACTGTCGCCAAGTGCTTGCTCAAGGGGAATGTTGGGCTCTCTATATTACAGTTTAATTAAAGAATTTGGTCTAGACCTGCTCAAATTGAAAAGTGTCATGAGATAACTTTTGCTGTGAATTGGCGCTATATAAATACACTGAATTGAATTGAATTGAATTCATATTCAACTTGTGGTTATGTGTGTGTTCCATCCCAACTGTGCTGGAAGGTCAACAGTGCGGGACTTGCAGATTTTATTTGGGGTTTTTTAAATACTGTAAACACAACAGCAGAGGTACACCATATAGACAAAAATATGGTTACACCATGTTACAGGGGACTTTGCAATCTAAATACATAGACAGCTTTGCAGCTATAACAGCTTCCATTCTTCTGGGAAGATTATAAGATTTTGAAGGGTTTCTCTGGAAAATTTTGCCGTTCATGCAGTAAAGCGAGACTGTGGTCAGGCACTGATGAAAAGGCCTGGCTCACAATCGCTGTTCTAGTTCATCCCAAAAGTGTTCGGCGAGGTTGAGTCCAGGGCTCTGTGTGGGCCAGTCAATTTTTTCTACACCAAACCTATGCAATCATGTCTTGAAGGACCTTGCTTGGTGCACTGGGGCACAGTCATGCTGAAATAGAAAAGGGCCTTCCCCAAACTGTTGCCACAGAGTTGGAGGCATAGCATTGTCCAAAATGTCTTGTCTGAATGTCTGAAGCATTAAGATTTCTCTTCACTGAAAGTAAGGGGCCAAGCTCAACCTGAAAAACGGGCCTATCCCAATACTTTTGTCTATATACTGTATTTAGAATAACTTGGAAAACAAAAGTCCAAAGTTTTTGTAAAGATTAGTTAAGATTAGTTAGTATTGATTTCAAGGCATTGGTAGGCAAATTTGTTTTCACTTTTGGAAGGAAGTAGCCTAACTGTTCCCCCCTGTTTCCAGTCAATGTACCAAGCTAATCAGGAATGTTCCCCAGTTCAATTTTCAATATTCAGTATTCATGAACCCTACTATTGTGTCCTGGTATAATAAAACTAAGCCTGACCTTATAACTGGGGAACATGGGACTCTGGAAATATAGGAATGAGTCGAGGCTAATCAGGTTATATATTTAACAAATTTGATAGTCAATAACATTGTTGTAGATCATCAAGAAAGTGAATAAGAGTATTTCCCAAAATGTCTAACTTTGAAAGAGACGCATATTTATTCATAACCTACTCCCCCAGCTTACATTGCATTGGAGAACTTACACTGGGACTACACTGCTGAAATGCTGAGTCAGAATTAGTTGTAAGGGTTAGGTAATACAATACTAAACCACGTTTTCATTATACTATACTATAAATGAACTGAAAGAAACAGGGAAGCCATGAGCAAATGCAAAGAGCAGAAGCTTTTTTGTTTTCCCTTCAGTTGGGTGAGTTCACCCAAAGCAGTTAGTAGTTCACATTTAAAAAAATATTTCAACCCCTACTGCTTTGCAGTGAAGATAAATCACATACACAGAACGTCAAGTGCTATTTTATGAGGTTGTTTGTGTCTTTCCCATCTAAGATTAATTATTTAGGAAAATTTTGCTAACCTAAAGCTTGCTTTCCATGGAATGCTTTCCATTTCAGGAAAAAGAATAGTATTGTTCAAACAAAATATAAAGAAATCCATTACAATAACACAACAATGTCCCATAAAATCACCAGATTACTGATACAGTAGAAGAACTTCATTTTGCAAAGTGAACAAAATGTGTTTATTAGACTGCTAGTTTACTTACTGCTAATTACATTAGACAAATGAAAATGCAAAGCAGTAAAGCAGGGGTCTTAATTAGTTTTCTGCCTAGCTCACAGATGACACCAACTGGTTTGAGGACTACTGTTCGGAGCCTGACTTGACCATATTTGTACAAGAGGATGGAGCTGGGGAGGACACTGATTGGATCTGAGAACCTGAGGACACACCTTAGTGGAGACTTGTCAATCACAAGATAGCCATACCATAAACATACAATGTTTAATTTCCTTTTTACTTTGATTGGGACCATAATTTACAAAATGAACATCATGCATCATGAACATCATTGCATTATTACAGACTATACTATACTATACTATACTTATCATCATTGTTACTTTAATATATAAGCAGCGTTTTAATACTGCAGAGCATATTTTTGTTTCTGATCAGTATGCCTTGTATTTAATAAGCTCATAATAGGTACAGTAAGTAAAGACGTAAAAACAGATTTTACGTCACTGATTGTCATCAGTCTATGTGGTATGTGATTTTGGTGTCCACTCATACTTCAAGCGATCATGCTTATTGCTGGATTGGGAACATCTTTTGAGACAGAAAATATCCCGTTTTGTGATTCTCAAGAATCTTCAGCACCAGTTTTTATGAGGCCAGCATGTCTCAAAGAGAATACAGGTTGAGTTCTGTGACCTTCTGAAAGAGAATGCTTGATTTGGTAGACAAATATTCATGGAAAGCTGGAAGGCTCTGTGTTTATCTATCCAAATGGAGTTTTGCCATCCATGCAAATTGTCTGTTGGGAAAGTTGTTGGGAAATTAGTGTGTCCCATAACCCCCAACCCCACCCCACCCAACCCCACCAACACACACAACCCTCAACACACACACTAGCCTAAACCAGTCTTTCTAAGAGGTGTGTTCATTTACGTCGACCTTACTGATGTGTACCTGATAGATATGGAGTACAGTCAGATTTCTGCTTGATCACTGGAGCAAAACTGACTGGTGAATTGTCTTCTTTCTGTATGATGTAAAGTGTAACGCCAAGGTAAGAGGTTTAATATATTTTTATATGCCACTTAATTGTACGATAGACAGTATCTCTGAAATTAGGGTGTAAGTGTAAATAGCAAAAGCATATTTATAAAACTACCTCTCTAACTTGACTCTGTTAAATGTTGGAACAACTGCGCCTATGTCCCTCCCAAAACTCATTTATCTTAAGCCAAATGTCATGTTTAAAGTCAAGATGAAAAGCTTTAAAAATATCATTTAAAATTTATATGCTATTCCAGCAATACGGATAAGTTCAAACAGAATGTTGTTAACAGGAACTGTATTCTTCCAGGGGGCAAAAAAAAGAACCAATACATTGTTCTGTGATATCATAAAGGTGGACTGCATGGAGATTTGTTTACTTACATGTATAAGTGTCTGGCTATGAAAAGTCAGAGTAAGTGAATGAGTAAATTACTCTAAATTTAACAGGAGGAATTGTTCTACATAAAAGCTTTTCCTCTCCCTGGGAAAACCCATACAGAGTGGATGCAGATTTACTGCTAGTTTGAAACACTGAGGTAATGGTCGATTGGTCCGGTGTTGTATAATTACAGTGTAACCATGGCTAAAAGACATGTCTCACCTCAATAAGAAAATAATGTGGACATGAACTTCTACTACAACAACGGGTCTTTGACCACACTGGGTATATGCCACCACTCCTGTGGGCAGGAGTGAACAGCACACTGTTCACATCAAACAAGAAAAACCACCAACAAGTGGTTTCTATTCATAGTCCAAATTCAAAGTGATGCAAACAAGTCTGAAAAGCTAAAATACACGCTTTCTATACTTTGGAAGGCAAAAGAGATAGCTGCTGATTAGAGTGCCATGAAAGCTTTTGGATAAACATGTTGTAATAGTGTAGCTGCAGCACTGTCCGACTCGTAGTCAAACATGAACTGGTTGATGTTGAGAAAAGTAACTCACAAATCAAATCATGTTTATCTAGTTTGATTAATTAAGCTGTATTTAATTTTTTATGACTTTCTTTTGTACCATCACAAGGGTAATCATACACATGAAAGTATGTAGGTTTGCGCACTTCTGAACATTCTGCATTTTCACTTTAAATGTTGCTCTTGTTAGTTTATCTTACACATTTTTTTTCCCACCAGAGTAACAATGTGTTCCAGAGTATTTATGTTCCTGATTGGAACCGTGTATATCTGCTTTCAGGTAAAGGGCTTTCTCGGTCTAATGTGTGATTTGTTTTTAAAGAATATAACCAAGTAGTTCTTGTTTAAATTTTCTACCTAAATTTTATTCTGTTTGAATGCACAAAATTTTGAGTGTTAAATGGATATAAACTGTTTTAAATGTTATAATTACCTTGAAATTAATTCTGTTTTTTCCTGTTCTTACCATTGCAGGTCTTTGCAGCAGGTGAGTCACTAATCTACAGTCATATAAGATGCGTTATTGGAATTCCTCCAAACCCCCCCTACAAATTGGGTCAGTATTAAAGGTCTGGTCTCACCATGATCTGAACTGACCCAATTTTGCAGTGCTTTCCATTCCAATAGAATGGACATTTATTTATTTAATTATTTAATAAAATATAATGCCATTTAATTTTGCTGTACCGTTTTATGGTGACACCAGGCTTTTATACTGAAAAACCTACCATGCACTGAAATGAAACGTAGATGACATTGTCATGTTTAACTGCAGTATGTTGACAATCTGTCGCAAGGATGAGAACAGAAACATTCTACATATTTGCATTTTAACCATGAAAATATTTAATTCCGAAATTAAATATTGTCAGGCATTAAATCCATTTCCAGCTTAACTGAGTTGCTAAAAATACAAAAAGATAACATATATATGCATGTATCATATTTCCTGTGGTTGCAGAAGATGTCTACGTTGCTGAGCTGATGGTTGAGAGTAACATCACACTGGAAGCCCAGACCATCTTGTCAATTTTGAATACGACAACTGATCTCCAAGTTACAGATACTGATGGAGTTTCTCACACAGTGACACTCTTACACAATGAACTAGTAGCAGGTATCATGGTGGAGCACTTTCTTCTCTCTTTGGTTAAAATTCCAAACAGTTTTTTTTTTTTTTTTGATAGAGTGAGGAGCAGATTAAGGAATTCAAGGTAACAAATAGAGTCTAATTAGAGCTACCTGATCTAATCTATTTTGTTGGATCTTTAGTTTGTCCACAAATTAAAATTCCAGCAAATTCCAGAAGTCATTCATTTGTTCCCTTATTAGGCAGAATTTAAACCTGCTGCTTCCTGTTAGGGAGAACCTGCAGTCTTCTGTCCTGTGCCCCTATACCCCATAATCGCCACTAGAAATTCTGTGTGTATCTGCAGCCAGTGAGATTAGGACATGCTGTAATTTATTAATTATTTATTAAAGCTTAGTTTTTTTTCAATTTTCCTGAGGCCTGTGCAATGAAGCAAGTTTAAAAGCACAATGATATCTTGCAGTTATCTGGGATCACTAAGCCCAACAAATGCAGTCAAGCTCTGTGATCATGTTCAATAAGTCAGCCCAGGATTTCCCAATATAATAATAATAACGTCATTTGTGTAGCACCTTTCAAAAACTAGGTTTCCAAAGTGCTTAACAATTTTTAAAAACAAAACCGACAAACTGTATATGAATAGAAGGCAATAAACAAAATACAACTAGACAAATGCTGAAGAAGTTTTAAAAAAAATGGAAATATACAATTCAAAACCAATAAGTTAAAAGGCACAGTAAAAAGACAACATCGCATAAAAGCCAGTCTATAAAAAGTGGGTCTTGAAAAGTGATTTAAAAGAAGTCACTGACCTTGCAAGTCTTATCTTCTCTGGAAGGTCGTTCCAAAGCCAAGCAGCCCTGACAGCAAAAGCCCAGTCACCTTTAGTTTTTAACCTCGACTTTGGAACAACCAGAAGGTCCCTGCCCGATGATATCAGGCTTCGGGCTGGCTCACGGGGGGGTCAACAACTCTGTTACATAACTTGGAGCCAAACCCAGAAGTGCTTTAAAAGTGATCAGCAAAATCTTAAAATCAGTTCTAAAATGGACTGGCAGTCAGTGAAGGGAAGCGAGGATAGAGGTGATGTGACGTGATGTCATGTCATCTGTTAAAACCAGTAAGAAGCCGAGCTCCTGCGTTCTAAACTAGTCGGGGGCGTGAGAGGGATTTGTAGGAGATGCTGGACAGAAGAGAGTTGCAGTAGTCAAAGCTGGAGAAAATGAAGGTATGGATCACCTTTTCGAGGTCAGACTGTGGGAGGAGTGGTTTGAGTCTGGAGATCATACACAGTTGGATGAAGCAGGATTGGACAATGTTTTTTGACTTAGGGGTCAAAGCTGAGGTTTGAGTCAAATATAACACGTAGGTTTCTGGCAGTGAGTTTTTGACTGGTGGACTGGTGGCATTTGTGGATGTGGGGGCTAAACAGACCTTAGCTTGTTCACATAAAATGGGCAGTGTTAGCAGCATATGACCAATTGCAAACATGAGCAAGACTACTTACAACAGAGTGGCATATTTTACACACAATTAATTATAAATTATAATACTGGACAAATATGAAGCTAAAGACACAATCTAGACTAAAAGTGACACAGATGCTTAATACAGGAAAGACAGCTGTAAGCCCAGTCCTTACTGGATTACACCTTGGTCTCTTCTATGAATGCTAATGGCAGTGTCTTTATACTTGTTGATCTGTTTTTTGAACATAAGCTGCTTCGGAGCAGGCTTGGTGTGCAGTGTAAGTTACCATTGTGGCATTGTCCTCAATATGAAATGAACCATGACACTCATGACACATTTGTGACACTGAAAACCCAGAGTTAAGTTACCTCACTAAGCACAAATCCTGCTTTGTAGTACCGGCCTATCCTGTATTTCATTTGCTCCTTTTTCAAAATCTGCAACTATGGGTTTAAGTGTGTGACAGAGGCAGTTTGTAGCAAATGGCCAATTATTACCAAAACCAGCAGATCCAAAGCAGCATATTTATTGAGATGAAATACATTATTCATTACCCTTCTGAAATCTATTCATTGCAAAAGTAGTGTTTCAGTTGCAGCACTGAAGTTGAAGCTGAGACTCAAAAGACAAAATTACCCCCAACAATTGGCTGGCTAACCCACTACTCTTGTTTTGTACACAGACCAAAATTTCTGTTGCCAGGTTTACTTTTTCTTTGCAGGAGCTTCTGGTTTGGTAAAACCTAAGCCTGTTAGGCACTCTGCACTTTGCATGTATATATTTATAAGAAACAAGAAATATCGCTTTTTTTCTATGCAAATGCAGTGGTAGAATACATTATGTTCTTTTAGATGTTTTTTTCTTAAACTATTATCAAAGTTCATAATATGAAAAAACATTTGGGCTCTGTCTATTTGTTGCTAAAATCTATATTTAATGTTAGAAAGACATACTTAACATTTGAAACCAGGTTTTAATGGATTTGACAACTTCTTTGTCTAGAGTGCCTGATCATTGGAGATGAATCCACTTGCAACTGCTTATCTGGATACACGTGGAGCAATGAAGTGTGCTATTCTTACAACTGTTGCAGAGAAAATACTTGCAACCAAAATGTGTCCCATATTGTACCACTCTGCGTTGCCAAAGTCAAAGGTAACCACCTTGATGTTCTACAAATTTCCCTCATTTTTGTAGTATTGTCGAGAAGTATTTTTAAGTTGATAATTTATTGCGTTCTGTAAACTAGTGTGATAAAATACACTCTTATCTGAAAGTGAAAGTATTTGCTTGCTGATATTAGAATGGAAACTAATGACAATGTTTGCAATCAACACAGTTCATATCAATGGATCAGTTATGCTGAGTACAGCCACCTGGGATTCCTCCAAAACTACCCAAGTATATGTCTCTGTCATTGCAAATTTGTATATTTCAAGATGTATATATATGTAAATGATGCAGTGTTCTTTCTTTTCAAAGTTGGTAACTGCCTTTGAAGTACTGAATGGCTTTGAGTACCTGAATGTAACTGGTCTGAGGTATTGTATTTTGCAAAGATATGGATTTATTAATTTGATTTGTCTTTTTTTTCTTTCAAAGGAAACATTTGAGTGAAATTACCTGTGTTATGACAACTTTAAATATATGTGACCTAAAAAATTGACAGGTAGAGTTTTTGGAGGAAGTACATCTTGTAGAGGAATGCACTGCTAGAGAGACATTTTACACAAATGCCTAATAGGATAAAATGATTAAGAAGTGATATTTTATCTCCAAAAGGTCGAAGGTCAACTTCACTGTGGTATCAGAATATTTTCTGGCCATTATTCAATACCATAATTCAGGAACAGAAGGACAAATTGTGACCATGTTTCACAATTTTCAGATACCAAAATAGATACTAATCTTGGGTGTCCAGCTTACAACTGTGCTGACAGTATCAATCTTCTGTGTTGCCTGGGTCAAGATGCTTGTATCAGCTCACTGCTGCATACAGTTTGATAAGCAAAAGTGAAGATTAATCTATTTTTAATCCCAAAAGTTAAAAACACAAACATTTGTCCCACTGAAAAACAGCTCCAGATCAGGGCTGAATGAATGTTATACCTTCAGAAGGTCTGGCTGCGCAGCAGCTCTGCTTCTCCACACAACCTTCTGCAAAGCCATGACATAGGCAGACTCACTATAAACAGCAAACAGTAACGGGGCAACAAACAACCCATAATGCAACAACTGGACTGAAACATATTAAATGTAATTTGAGGTGGAAAAGACATTTTTCTTATTTTTTCCCTATGCACATGTACACAATCCATAGTTGGTAAAGGAGAAAAGACTGAATAGAAGATGTGACCGATTAGCAATCTACTACTTATGCCCATCCCTAATTAGGAGTAATAACTGTCATTGTTAGGATACCCATTACCTAGCTTCATGTGGCATGCCCCATCATTTGATATCAGGTGCATTTCAGTTGCAAATCTCATATTACTTTTATCACAAAATTTACTTTCTGTCTCTCTAACCAGTAATCTCTCCTTTCCAAATCTTCAAGGCAAAGTGACAGCATTGTTGACTTTGAGGCAGGAGTCAACGTCAGATTTCAAACTTCTAAACTTCAAGACATCGTGACTAATCTGGAAACCAGTTTTGGAGCTGTACTTTGGGTTGACACTGTAGGTCAGTAAAAAAGTGATGCTGTGTGTTGTCATTTCATTTATAGCATGATGTCTCTGTAACAGTTTTTAGCTGTTGTAGTGCCTGCTCTCAACAGACTATTATAAGCATTTTTATTGGTCTCACTCACAAGTTTATAATGTGACCCTAATGCATCAGCATTATGAGTTGGAGAATCAAGATTCGAGTGGGTATCCTCTGTGCTTTGTCTAATAGTGGCTCATCACATTGCTTTTAGTAATTGCAGTAGGACAGTGTCTGGGACTGGACCTTGACCATGGTCCACCTATTACTGACTTTGGGATGGATGGTTATGGAATGCATGTTAACAAGAGGAAAGCATTTTGGTCATTTTGCTTACAAACAGACTGATGATTTTGGAGCTCTCCAACATTTGAGATAAGGTTTTGGTAGTAACAAAAAGTAAGGCTTTGATGTTTATCCACTGAAATTTACTGAAAATCTGCATCATAGATTAAGAGATACATTTTGTATAAATCTGACAAAAGGGAAATTGAGTTCATCTTCATAGCTGCAGTTTAGGTAAGATAAATTGTCATTGTTCAAACTTGTCACCAAACACCTAAATCATTACCACTGAATGTATGAATATGCATCATAGTGAATCTTAGACTACTGTGGCTCACAAGCCACTGGGCTGTCATTGAAAAGCTATACCTCCTGTTCTTAACTTAATCATAAGTACCATATTGCCTTTTTCACACAGGAATGGTCACCATGGAGTCCCCAAGTAGCACAGTATGTTACATGTCCTCTCCAGCGCTGAAGTGTGTGTTTGAGGAGGTCATGGGAAGCGCTGGCTGGAATATGAGCAAGAAGCATGAGCGCTTTGAGCTCAACACAGGCAGTGTGGTGAAACTGAACTACAGCTGTTCCACAGACAAATACAAGTCTTGTGTTGCAGTTACACTCCACAGCGTGACAGGGATTTGGGCAGGTAAGTACAAATATTTCACACTGAGCCTTGCTTAAATGAAAGTTGAACTGAAATGAAATTTGCATTTGCTAAGACATCATTTTCGTTTTAACTTGTGTACTTCCATCCATATATTTTCAGTACCACTAATCTGTGCAGGGTCATGGGGGAACTTGTGTACTTATTGATCGGAAATGTAATTATCAGAAAGAAGAACATGATAGTTCTACAGGGATCATGAGCTTTGGGCCCTGACCGACAGTCGCAGTACTTGGAATGTGATAGGTGAAAAATCTCTGCGGACAAGCAGGCATAAAAAGTTGCTTTGTCCCATCTGTGAACTGAATAGTTTGTGACATGTAATTTACTTGGGTATTTTCCATTTGATGCTATTTCACTCCATCCCATTAAGTTGCAGCTATATTTAATTCACCCATTAGGATTTTACATTAAAAAAATAAGGGATGAGCTCAATCTATTATCAAAGATGAAATCAGCTGTTCTCAGACTTTATGGCTTGTGTGGTCTAAATCTGGACGGTGCTCACATGTAATAGCTCTTATAAGGTAAAATTATCCAAAATATTTGACAATAAAGGCTATAGAAAATCTTGGCATAATGGTACTGACGTACTTCTAGCGTGACTGTTAGTATTTCTTCCACCAATGCCAGCCACTTTTGCACCA
The DNA here is from genome assembly GCF_020382885.2 of Scatophagus argus. Lineage (NCBI taxonomy): Eukaryota > Metazoa > Chordata > Actinopteri > Scatophagidae > Scatophagus > Scatophagus argus. The sequence goes on from NC_058511.1 coordinate 15,875,179, forward strand.
CAGAAGTTATCAGTGCATCTCTATAAGAAGTGCATCCAAAAAGCGGGGATGCTGTAATTTAAATTCAGTTTGACATTTTGTTTGAAACTAGATTCCTTAATTCAAAGACATATCTGCCAGTAATCAGAGCCCTCTGAGAAAAAGCCATTCACATACCATATGCAGCTGTAGTGTGAATTCAACATCATGTTCCCTACAGGTACATATGAGTGTGGATTCACTCGTGGATCAGTAAGGCATACGGCCAAGACACACCTGAGTGTGGCACTCCTCCCTGATGAGATTAACTTGAAGATCAACCCTCTTACTGCAGACTGTTCGCTGAGCCCTGACAGTGTTGACATACAGGTCACTGCCGTCATCTTAAACAGTTCAGAGAGCTTTGATGTCTGGTGGAGCTACATGGGCGTAAGGAAATCTGATCTATTTCACAAATGTAAGATAAATACTTCTGTCAGATCTTTCCTTCTTTTTGTTAGCTACAAAAATGTTACGATGCAAATTTTTCAAACAAATACATACAAATTCTATTCTAAGCTAACTCTGACTCCATTATTCATTTTTCTTTAGCGGATGGAGATAACTTGGTCTATGCATTCAAAGTTCCTCTCAGCTGCAAGAAAACAACTGAAGCACAATCTGTTACTGTCACTTTTCAAAACTCAATATTACAGAAAAAAAGTGCACAAGTGGATATCCCAGTAATTTATGGTAATTGATTCCTGTAAATTATTCTTATTTAATTAAATTTGCCTTACTTTAAATTTGATCTATAGTATAGTGATATTCTTACTTTGTGAGAACACTGTTTCACTTTGTTACAGTTATATTTATTTGCACTGTCTCTTGTGTCATCTAATGATTCCCTATGTTTTTCTCTAAGCGGGTGCAAAATTTTGCAGTGAAGAAGAGTTAAATGGTGAGATTTGGCCAAAAACACCTGATGGAGACACTGTGATTAATCACACATGTCCAGTGGGCAGGGTTGGTTTTAAGTCACGCACTTGTATAGGCAGTATCTGGCAGATGGTGTTCCACAGCTGCGTCAGCCAAGAGTTGAAAAAAGTCTTAAATGCTGCAGACGTGAGTGTGCATGACATCTAGAATTATATTCTTTCTTGCTCTTTTTATGTCAGAAAATAGCCTGCTCATTTATAATGCAATATTTAATGTCTTTAACACTGTATGAAGCCTTAGCCTATCGTTAAGTTTATTTTGGCTTTTATGCATTAATGGACCCAAAAACTGAGAAAAGAAAAGGTTCTTTTTCTAGAGACATTCTCCAAAGTAATTCTACTGTGGCCAGTAGCTTATTCTGAATGTACACAAGATGACTATTGAAATTTTGTCTCTTTACTGTGTCACCTCATACACCTCACTCTGAGGACATGGTTAAATTAGTTTACAGGATCATTAAAATGATTAATGGTTTTATTGAAAACATTATGAATCACACTAATACAAACAAAGACTCCACTGATAGTCATTTTTATCTTGTTTGAATATTTTTTAGATATAATGCTAGCTTGCTAGTGTTAATTACAAAAGTTACAATTATGAGACAAGCTTGTCCAAGCAAAAATATATATGATATGGAAGCCAAAAAGAGTTATATGGAGATAATGTGTTTTTGTTTTTAGAACTTCCTGAAGGGACTTGGGGCTACCCAGAACGTGGCCATGAATATATTTGAAGGACTTAAGAACCAGTCTGCATCTGATTCTGATTCCAGTGACACTATCGCTGACGTTAGTGCGTCCATCAGCGTGCTTAATCTGATGGCCAGAGCAACAGAAAACGTTGCCTTGCAGGACGATGTTTTTCCTGTAAGCCCCTGTTGACTATTTCCTTTGCCATATTATATATTCAGCTTATTGAAGGTTAATGCTTGACCTTGCCCATATGGCTGGATGTATCTTGATTTTGATTGAGTAAATTTGCTCCAGCTAGTAGCTCTCCAGGTAATTTAATTCCCATTGATCTAGCTTCATTAAAACCACCATTAATGCCAATAATTTGAATTAAGTTTTTGAATATCAGTTAAAATATTCCAGATGTTTTAAAAATTATTTTTATTCAACTTTGAATGCCAGCATTGCAGTTACAGCATCAGCTGCTCCATTTACAGTAATCTACAATTTCTTCAGAAATTACCCTTCCTACTTGGGTGTGAGAGGGCAAAAAAGAAAAAATAACCAGCAAAAAATGATTAACAGCATCCACCCTAAATCATAATCTGATAATTGAATGTTTCGATAATTTTGATGTTTTGTTTGGTAGAACTAAAGAGTCAACCATATGAGTGTGCCTAAATGTTTCTTCACCATCGCACACTCTCATTTTCATTTGTATATGGAGTTAAATGGTTGCACTATGTGGCTGTGATGAAGGAGGGCAGCAGTAGTAAAGAAAGGATTAGATTTTAATTGGCTTTATTTTGGCTGACACTCATCCATTCAATTATGACCAGACTGACACAGATAACGATTCTTAGGTTCCGTGGATAGAGATCCCTAAATAAAATGTGCCTTAACCTCTGATTTGATTTATCATGCTTCTGTTTCAGGATTTTGTTGATGCAGCAAGTAATATGTTGAACAAGACCTGGAATGGGGTGAACGTGTCTACTGTGCAGCACATGTCATCAAATTACCTTGAGTCTGTGGAGGGTCTGGTGAAGAACGTCAATGTCAACAAGAGCAATGGAATTAACAGTCAAAACTTGGAGCTCAAATTCTGCTCAAGTAGAGACTGCAATGTGTCGTTGTTTGACATCAACGTGAATCTGAACAAGACCACAGGAATAATGAAAACGGTTGCTGTGAAAAATTTAATGGACAAATTAAGAAACAACTTTGGCCAAACAGTGCCTACTAGCCTCTTAATATCAGCCACACTAGAGAACAGCAATGACTCTTCTTTAGAAATTAGACTGGACTTCCCTAGTGATCGGCTGAATCCAACCAAACCTTTCTGTGTCTTCTGGAACACCACAGAGAGGGACTGGTCAGATGCAGGATGCATTGTCAAAATAAGTGATGTTAACCACACACTCTGCGAGTGCAACCACCTGACTTCATTCTCTGTCCTCATGGCCAAGAGTGATATTTCCACTGACGTCCTAGATATGATTACTCACGTGGGCCTGGGTGTGTCCATCTGCTCATTGCTGATCTTCCTAATCATTGAGTCTCTAGTGTGGTCAGCTGTGGTCAAGACCAACCTTTCACATTTCCGTCACACAGCCCTGGTGAACATTGCAACGTTCCTCTTGCTCGCTGACTGCAGTTTCTTGGCTTCTACTTCCCCTGAGTCTCTCAGCAACAACTGGTGCCTAATTTTGACCATATGCAAGCACCTATTTTTCTTAGCCACATTCAGCTGGATGCTGTGCATGAGTGTCATGCTTGTCCACCAACTCATCTTTGTCTTCAGCCCACTGAGGAAAAGAGTCTTCATGTTCTTCTCCAGCATCGTAGGTTATGTTTGCCCAATCCTAATAGTGGGATCTAGCTATGTGTATTGCAAATACACCAATAAGTCCTACTATGATTCAAAAACATGCTGGCTTGTTTTTGAAAGACTATTGGAGGGCTCCATACATGCTTTCCTCCTCCCTGTGGGAACTGTTATTTTGACAAATCTCTTTTCCATGGTGGTCGTCCTTGTTACTCTGATGAAGTCCTCTGTCCCAGATGGCAGTAAGGCAGGTGACAAGGAGACAGCCAAAAGTATCCTTAAAGTGGTGGTTTTTCTAACACCTGTATTTGGAGTAACATGGATTATTGGCTTCGCTCTGCTCATATTGGAAGATGACAGTCCCATGTTAACTGTTGCTAACTACAGTTTCGCCATCCTCAATTCCTTCCAGGTAAATTAAAAGAAACCCTGTTTAAAAATGACTTAAATCTGTTTAAAATGTTTATTTAAGATATCAGTGAAACTATTTCATCATGTTACTGATAAATTTTCACCAAATTGCAATTTAACTATTTACAATTGATTTTCACATATCTTAAATTTAATTAAACATATCACTCATTATTTGTGACCAGTAAAAAATAAGAAATAAGAATATGTGTGACATTTTTCAAATATGTTACTGAAATTCCCATATTAATTGTTGATATGTTTCCAGTTTGACTAAAAAATTTTAGATATCTCAAATATAATTGTTACTAGAATGAATAAAATTTTAACTCTTTGCAGATATTTTATCTGAAGTGCAGTACTAGATATTTGAAACTACATTCTTGTGTTCATAAGTTAAACTTCTAAGCCAACATATCAAAAATTTAATTTTGACTTGTCAGAACTTTTAGATTTTAGCATTGTAAAAATATACAATACAAGAGTCTAAAATTAAAATTTAGATTTCCTCTAAAACGAAATAATATTTTGGCCTCAGTAACTAATATTGTGATGAGTGAAAATTGCTCCCATTCAAAATTACGTTATGGACAGTTGTTGACTTTTCCACTATTACTATTACTATCATCACTACTGATTCAATGTCAAAAAGGCTTGCCATACTCTGTTTGATGTAGATTGTCATATCATGCCCAACACCTGAACAGAGCATTAAAGTCATTATCAGCATGGTAGATTGGTATTGTATATTTAGACATACATCATATATTCAGTGGCAAATGCTGATTGCTTAAAATTCTGATAGATCACTGCTGTTGTACTGAATTGGTAATGAGTGATTCATTAACACCCACATAAGTTATCGTGCATGGATTATATCGGCAAAAGTATTGGGCCACCTGACCATTACACCAACAGGTCATTAATGACACTGCATTCTAAATACACAGACACTTTTGCAGCTATAACAGCTTCCACTATTCTGGGAATAGTGATTCAGAATCAGAATTCCTTTATTTATCCCCTAAGATTCCCCCAAAAATTCTTTAAGGCTTTGGAGGAAGGCTTTGCACAAGATTTTTCTTAGGGAATTTTTGCCTATTCATGCAATAGAGCATTTGTGAGCTCAGGCACTGATGTTGGACAAAAAGGCCTGGCTCGCAGTCTTCATCCAATTCATCCCAAAGGTGTTCAGTGGGGTTGAGGTCAGGGCTCTGTGTGGGCCAGGCAAGTTCTCCCACACCAAACTCATCCAACCATGTCTTTATGGACTTTGCTTTGTGCACTGGGACACAGTCATGCTGGAATCGAAAAGGGACTTTCCTAAACTGTTCCTTTGTCCAAAATGTCTTGGTCTGTTGAAGCATTAAAATTTCTCTTCACTGGGAGTAAGGGGCCTGGCCTATGTATATAATGTCTATGTATAATATAGCAAAGCCAAGACACAAAAGGCCAGGATATGTAGATATAGTTGTCCTGAAAAATGAGACAATTTATGGCAAGAACATGAACTCGTGATGCTTCTTGGTCATGTGAAGTACATGAATTCCTTGGGAGATTAGCTCAAGATTTCCCTTGACTAGAAGTAAGGGGTCTGGCCCTATCAAACAGCACCATGGAGAGGTGTGTCTGGATACTTTCGTCTATATAGTGAATGATTGGGCAACTAACACTGAAAGTAAGGAATCAGTGTTATATATTTTTACCTTGGCCCACCATTGTTGAAGACACATATTTGACACCAATCCATGACCCAGCCCTTCACATCAATACTGTACTTTTTAATTTCCCTGTTCATCATCAGATTACCTCCAACAGCTAATGTCAATAGGATTCAAAAGAGAAAAGCTATGAAATATGGTAAACAACATTTTTCAAACAAAGATATTTGCATAAAAACACTAAAACCTGTTACACTTGATTTTGTCTCTTGCAGGGCCTTTTCATTTTACTAACCGGGTGTTTTGGAGAGCAGAAGGTAGGGTTTTCATTTTGTTAGTAACATCCCTCATATCAATATGTTTACTGATTTATTGAAAATCTGTCTTGAGCAGCGAGAGATGTTCTTTATCGCTAATTTCCATGACATTTAAACAGGAAGTTTAAACTGATCAGGCAAGATAACACACTGCATTAATGCCTTAGTGTTGGAATTCCTTTTTAAGCCATAGGGGCCATAGGATTTCATGTCAGGGGGCTCAAAACTCTGTCGAGTAATTATGTTAGTTAGTTAGTTAGTTATTTTCAATTTGCAAAATTTTAAAGCTTTGTGTTATTATTAACAGGTTCGAGAGGAACTGTTAAAGCTCATAATGGTAAGTATCCCATTAAGGTCTATCCAGAATTTTACTGTAAAACATGCACCATAACTCTGTTTCTGCCCTTAGGGAAAATCAAAAGGAAAGGAGACTTCAACTTCAACCACATACACAAAAGACAAATGAAGTCCAAGGTCAGTCATTTATTATAAGTCCCTTTTTACATGCATCCGTACATTTTGTGTATCTTCAATGATAGAAAATTTCAAGAACAGCTTGCAGCTGCATCTAGCATATAAACAGAATCATACAGCACACAGAGAATTCTAAAATGCCATATCAACTTAGCAGCTAATCAGTTTTACACCTCATTTAAGCAGAAAATATATTTTCCGGGTCTATAAATTTTAGTCTATAAATGTTGTAAATACTGGGTTATTTCTACATTTCAGATTGTGATGATGGAAACAGCAACTCATGTGTATGCAGTTCCACTGATAACCGGCAACAGAACACATCTTAGAGTTTGAGTTAGATTATTACACAAGTGTAAATGGGTGTCCTCAAACCAAGTTAATTCTTGAACAATGATGTTTGATAATATTTGATTGAATTATTATTATTATTTGTAGTGGTCATAGTGCTAGTAATGATTTTCATCATCCTCAGCTGAATATGACAAAGATTTTACATTCAATCAAATTCTGCGACAGGGGATACTATGCAAATATTACATACATTATATGTATATATAAGTATTTCTTCACTTCTCAAGCTTCATTCTCTCCACTGTATAAACCACTTTGTGGATGTTACATGTCCGTATAGGTCATTATTATGAGTGCTGACTGTATATACGATAAAACAGACAAGTTTGGCTTGGTTTGATGATTTTGTTAAAAAAGACGTGATATGAAATCTGTATACATATATGTTTTTGACCGCTGTATGTATCTAAGTTATATGTACAAGAAATAATATGTAATGAAATAAAAACAAAGGAATATATTGACTTTTATTGTTCATTACAGTGTTCATGACTGAGAAATTTCAATTCAAACTATACATTTTTCAGAAGTCAGAAGTCATTTAGCAAACAACATTTGATTATTTTTATCATAAAATAAAACAAACTCAGGAGACACTAAACTACTGATGCTATCCTCCTACAAAATGTTGTTAGACTAAAACTTGACAGTTGAAATTTCCCTTGTTTTTTTAGTTCAACTTTTTTCTTTCTGATGCAGGATGAAGTGTAGTTTGCAATTTACTGCTACTATTGCTTCATGATTAAAGTATTTTGAAAGTGAATCCTGCATTAATTTGTACTTTAGTGAAGGTTAAGATTTGAGTGGTCTTATCTCTAGACATAGTTTAAGGAACAAAACTGCATTTTTTTTTTTTCCATGTGAGGATGCACCAGAGATACACAGATATCAGGCCCAGGATGCACTTAGTGTAAATAAGTCCAATGAGTAAATTTGCTTTTCTTTCTAGTGCTTTAAACAATTTTCCTGTGATTTCATTACTGGCATCAGTGCAGAAGATACATTATTCCTTTGAAATGTGTTTCACTGAGCTCTCCTGATGATGGTGTAGATGGCCAGTGTAAGAACTATGAACCCCACTGCGCCGCCTATCAGAACTCCCAGAATGCTTCGGTCTATGTTCATTTTCTCACAGGTTTTACCAGTGTAGTAGGTGGTCTGGCTCGTCACACACCTGAAAAGCAGCAGACAGAATTTTCCTTTATTTCCTGCAGCATGACTAGTTGTTTAGAACTGTAGTAGCCACATGACTTTTCTTTTCTTGGCGACAAGTATAAAATTGTAAATAATTGTATCCCCTGTGTATCCACCCCACAAACAGAAACACACACCTGCATGAGGCTTTCCCTTCACTCTCCACACACACGCCTCCATTAAAACAAGGGTTGGGATTACAGGGATTGACAGAACGTGCTTCTCTGTGTTTTGGAGCCTCCTGTCTTATTTCCACCTCACTGATTGGCTTCTCATCCGTGATGTCGTCATTTGGTGCAGCTAGTTTTATAGGAACCTCAGTCTTGATCAGGTGGGTCAAATCTGACGGAACAACAGGTTAATTAAAATGTACAATAAAATGTGACTGAAATGTTCAGGTTAAATTTAAATGAATAATAACATAGAAAAATGTTGATATATAAAAAATTGAGATAGGATTTTAAAAAATGGGGGGACTGAACTTATTTCAGTTATAAGTGGATAGAATTTGTGGAAAGGTATTTTTAAAAAATGTAGAAAATAATTAGCTGCTGTTTGGCAGACTGTGTGTATTAACAAACAGTCTGATATAAGAGTAGTATGGTAGATCCAGGTAGAAGACTTGATATTTCTGATTGTCACCATTGAAGTCAGCAGTAATGATGAGGTCGTCATTCTTGAGGAAGCTCCTCCTGTGCAGATGGTTGTGAGAAATGAATGTGCTCCAGCCAAAGTCCTGACTACGGTAGCACTGGCAGCTTGCATCCCACACTGCTCCTGAAGTAGCTGTGGGTTTGTTCCAGCGGGCATGAGTGTCTGAAGGGGAATACGGTCAAGGAAAAAAAAAACATGTTATGCATTTCTGAATTTTGTCAGCTTGGTCAGAAGAAACAGAGAAGGGAGGTGTGGCTGATGGTGAGCTGCTAAAAATATTAGTATTGTACTAGTATGGTTTTTTGAAAATATGGTGATGGTTTTGTTGGTTAAGAAAATGCAGCATGGGCTGTTTAAATCCTCTATAATTAATACTTTTTCTTTAACAATGGACCGAATGAACAAGTGTGTGTAATCAGGGTTGCTTGTAAATGAAAGTGATGCATTTAGCAGCTAATGAGCCAGATATTTCCATCAGCAGTTGAGATCTATACAGAACTTAAGGACAGTGAATATTACGTTCTTACACTCATCAGATGGCCAGAATTAAGAAATAAAATAAGAATTTTAAAAAACTGTGTTGTTCTGATAAAAGAAGAAACAAAAGAACAACTGAAAAAACTGCAATATGGTTAGCAATGTTTGTGTTTGTCTCCACTCCACAAATATTTGGCTCCTTACCTGCCACCAGCTAGACACTAACTGTTTTTCTGTTGTTCTGTGCTGGGCCATAAAGTGGATTTATAAGAATCTTTGTGATGAAAACAGCTGCTGGAGAAACAGCTGAAGAGATTAGTGAAAAGGGAGCAAAACAGTCAAGTTGTCAGCCATAAAACTGAATGCTAAAGAGCACTGTAGAACATTGCTGTCAAATACTAATTCACCATGAGTGGCACCTTTCACACCTCAGCTTTAATGATTTAATTTTTTGTTACATACAAGATAAGGACTTTGAAGTAAAAATGCTAATTACTAATTATAACACAGTTGGCAAGTGCATTTTAATATGCAGTACCATTTTTGTTTAAAATCTGTGTTTTTAACATTAAAAAAAATGTAACTACTGCATGGCTATAGACCTAGCTAGTGAACTTTCTTTGTTCTAAATGCCAGTGTCCTGGGCCTACCTGTGGTGAAGCTTCTTGTAGAAGACATCCTCAGTTTTACATCGGGATCTTGGTCCATGGCTACAATGGTCACCTGTCTGTTTTTGGCTGGCCATTCCATCACTGCATCATTTTCCCCACTGCAGAGGTGCATGGTCATACCGACATAGTCTGAAGAGACACTGTCTCTTCCGTTTGGGTAAATACTGATACCAAATGAGTAGCCCTCTGGGTTGTAGAAGCACTTGCTTTTAATCGAGCTGCCAACTGGAGAGGTGATGAGAACGTTTGTAAAGTTGTGGATTTGCCAGACTGCACTAGGACAAGTGGTTTCACTAAGAGTGATGTCATCGATTAAGATAGCGCCTGAGGAGCTGTCTGATCCTCTGATGCCTTGGAAGAGATAACGGAACTTCTTTGTCACCTTGAGAGTCACATGGGCTATTTTCCAGGCATCATCTCCATCACCTGAAAGATATAAAACAGGTGATTTGGTGGGATTTATTTAAACATTAATTTTAAAGAAAGTGCTAAAGAGTGAGTTTCTAATAAGTCTTACAATCCTCAGGCACTATATTGAAAAAAAAAGAAAAAAAAGGGTAACATATGATACCTGTAATGGTGTGAATCTTTCTGAGACTGTGTACAGTCCCAGTCCCATCATCAGTCTTGATCCATATCACCAGTTTGTCCCCAGCTGCTCCAGTCATCTTATAGAAAAATTGCAGGCATTGCTCATCTCTGTTGGGGTAGAGGATACGTGATTCCAGCAAGGCACTGTTTCCAACTGCGCCAGAAGATGTGTCAAACTTCATGTAGTATCCGGAATCTAAGAAGAGAAGCGGCCATTAGTACATATTTTGTAAAATGAATGTGATATTGAGTGAGAATGAGATTTTGGCCAATATATTACTTTATTACTTATTGTCATATTTTATCCAATTTTATCCAAATAAAAGCACTTGCATAATTGGGCATTGAGGCTGTATACTAAAAAATATTTTTTTTGTATAAGAAGCTGTTGTTTTCTCAAGGGAAAACTTTCAAGAATTAAATACAGACTTATTACAGATACACAGAAATGTTTTATGCTCAGTTGGACACATAGATTAAGTTGTTGATGATGATTAATTTTTTTTAAGTTTTCACCTTTTATATTTCTTATTAACATATTCATGAGATATATTATTTTACAATTTACAACATATGGTCTCGTTCTGCAGTTGACCTTCCTTGGTATTTTTGTATAGTAATGCACATTAATCTACATGCTTTTGTTTTTGTTGGATTGAGGAGAGGGGTACAAAAAGAGAGAGACCCTCCTCAGGGCTTTCAGTATTTGATTTGACTTGAAAAAAATGTGACACTATTTTCCCTAATTTCTAAAATCAGCCGTGATTTTAAGCATAATTGGATAAGTAGGATATGTTTAATTATCCCCAGTTGTAGGAGTGGAAGTTACCTAACTACTAATTGTGTTGGATATGTGTTATATTAGACTGTATGTTCACATGACACCTTTAGCTTTACATAGTCCTTACAATGCAGAATGAAATGTAGACGAATATATTCGTATTGAATTGTTTTCCTACAGTACATTTCACAAGAAAAGGATTAAATAAAATGTAATTTTGGCACATAGAAAAATGAAGGATCTCCCACTTATTTGCCCCCCAAAATCGGATAACCCTCCATTCAGTGGAAAGAAAAACCCACAACTGCCACCCTTTTCATTATCAAATTAATTTCTTTGAGATATAGTTATATTGTTGAAATTTTATGTTTGATATACTTTTCTGTATGATGTGTAAAATATGTTCAGTACCTCTGCAGCGCCCCGCCAGGGTGTGGTCTGTATCAGCTTGGCTGCTCAATGTCTGCACCCAGTCCGAGTTGTCGTCCTCATACTGGATCATACCACAGATGTTGATGAGCTCAAAGGAGCACTGGTCAAGGAGAGTGTGTGTGTTGGCTGGAACAGGACAGTTATCAAGAGTCAACCTTCAAAACCTGAAGAGGGGCAGTATTTGATTAGGGAAATATGGAGGCTCTACAAAGCATCAGTGGGATGGATTTTTTGAAATGAAATATTTTTGGGGCTCCAAAGCTGATGAATTTCTGGCAAAGTTGAGATAAGAACATAATATGAGAACATAAATGTTTTTCAGGACTAGTGTGACAATAAGCCAGCTCCCACTGCAAGTTACTGACATTTATACCAAACTGGAATGTACTTGTTGGGCAGGGAGTTAGAGATTCTTGACCACTGTCTCTGCCTGGTTACAGGAAGTAAACCAGTACCCTTTCTCTATCCTTAAGGCATGCATGAAAGTAGATACTCACCACAGTCATACATGCGGTTCAGCCTAGTGATGTCTATAGCACTGAAGTCCAGCCGCTGGCCAATGATTTCATTAAAATATGGTATGGTGGTGGTGATTGTGGGGATGCTTTCATTCTTGTTGAAGGACAGTGGTCTGTAGTGCATGATGGACTCATAATCATACGGTGTGTTCAGGTCAGTGATGAAGTCATCCTCATACTTATTGAAATTGTGCGCCTTTCCTATGAGGAGAGAGTAGCATTGCTGTGTTAATAATAGTTTGATTGGTAGTATAGCACCTCCTGCGTGGAGTACAACCACACAATTATTTATATACTGAAGCAAAGCTCCTATCATTTTGCAAGTATGATCATTTGTTTAAATTGTGTATTGTTAGTTACATGGCTGTAGCTACCATTAAAGACATGAAGGTCGCGGCCTTGGTAATACTTCTGTGACTTAGAGAGGTTTAGTGACAAGAAAAGTTTACACTCTGATTTCACACATGGTGCAAACTTTTATGAAGGCATAGCATGGATAAAATTGTGAAATTGTATCTAATATGACTAAAATGAATGACTTTGTGTTTAAGTGCTAATTAGCATGCAAATGTTAACATGCTATGTTAGGATGGTGAACATGGTTAACATGCATGTTATGCGTGTCAATTTAAAGTCAATTTAAACAATCTGAGGAAAAAGAATAGATTGTGTAACATGAACAAAACCTCATCCTCCAAGTGAAACTGCCTATTGTTTCCCAGGTCAGGAATGAATGTTCAGTTTCAATTTTTAAGCCAGCCAAATGGACAAGAACCCCTTACAGTACAGAATAAGGAAACAATGGAATTTTCATGACAACCAGGCTGCTTCATCTAGGAAGATTGTGTAATATGATGGAAGTCCAGAACAACCATTGAGTCTATCTTATGTTTTACTGTCTTCAGTTGACTGAATATCACACGAGTTCACTGAATATATGTATTGTTAAATTGGTACAGTTTCTTTGATAGGATAATGATAAAAAAAACCGTGACCCACCTTCTTCAATCTGGTCCCACCAGATTTTGACATAATCATCTCTGTCTGATCGAGACTGTTCATGGTAAAAGCCCAGAGCATGAAGAAGCTCATGCTGCACAATGGACTTAGTGTCACACCTGTCACCAATGGACACATTCTGGCCTTTTCTATCATCTCCAACATATGACCAGCATCTGAATTGATGGAAAATTCGGAAAATTGTGACACAATCAACTGAAGGGGATGTTACTGAGCTTTTCTTCACATCAGCATTTCATAATCTTTGGTATTTTATGCCTTGCATTTGATCACTTGACAGCATTGCTCATAAAGTTGTGCAATGACCAGGATCTCCCTGAAACACTTAGGCATACTGCAGCTCACCCAGACAGTTTGACGAAGGAGATGTAGCTGGTTTCTCCCTCATAGGGCTTGAAGTCTATACAAGATCTCAAACGGTATTCCTCAAAAGCCTGGAGGATCACACCTTTAGCATTCAACTCTAGAATAATGAAAAATATTTTCCAAATCAGTAAAGACTTCAACTATAAGTCAAATTATTTGTTAGCAGAAATATATTCCCTTGTGCACGGTGTACCTAAAGAGTCAGTTAAGATATAGGGGATGGGAAACTTCCATCTTCTTGTTTGATCTAGGATTGCATTTCTGCTGGGCTGCAACAGACAGTGAAAACATTCAAAACATATTTTTAGATTCTTGATAAACATAACCTTTACAAAGACACTCTTCTTACATGACCGGCGATGTCTCCCTCAAACAGGTGTTTTAACCCTGGAAATGAGGAAAAAGCACATGTAAATATTACTCATAGATATGTGAAGAGCAGTCAACAGAGCACATAATCACAATGCATCTATCAGCAGTGGACAGGGCTTAAAAAGTATACCTCTGTTGATCTCAAGTATGTCATCCCTCAGTTCACCAGCATCTGCATCTTTAACCGCAAGATAATTTATTGTCAGAGCAGAAAAGTAACAAAGAAGCTTGTTTTAGAATGCATATAAAGAGTAAAGTTAGTAGGAACCAACCAGTAGGTGTTGGAACAGCTTGCACCTGGCACACAAAAAGACATCTCAAATTAAGACTTTGTTTTCCAATGTCTGTTTTTCAGGATAATTAAATACTTTAAAAATTCCATACCTTCAGAAGCACAAAGACTCCAATCAGTGCAACAGTTTTCCTCAAACTGCCTCCAGATCCCATGCCGCTACCCAGGCAGAAACGTGTTTCTGTGATGCCAGTCTAAACATGTCCATAAAGACAGCAGGGAGAGGGAACTTTGATCAGGATTATAGTGTTTAATGAGTAACACACATTTCACACATGTCCTCACTGCCTCTGGAATTATTAACATTCTGTCAGGTGTTTTGGCATGCACAACTGATGGCAGCAATAAGGTGTCTTGAAGTCTGATAAAATGGACAGTTATGTTGTTTATGGGTTTGAGATCTGACCCCACCAGGCGTGCAGATAGCTGTCTTTTATCAGTTCATCTGTCTTCAGCTGGGTTCTTCAAGTCTTGGGACCCTGGGGCACCATTGTTGTTGCATATTTGTCTCAAAAACATATAATCTTTGTGTTAAATCAGGACATTGCTTTTGGAGTTCATTCAGTCTTCCTGTAGTAATTATACTGATGATGCCTTTAAGGTGTGAATCCAAGTTCCTGACAAGAGAGTAAAGATGTAAACAGAACACAGGACACAGCAGTTAAGATATAGGCAGTAAATTAAGGGCTGGCATTACAATCTGACCGAATCTATAATCCCTGATAAGATGCTATATTGCATTTTACTTATCTTATAATCACTGTTCTATTACAAATGAAAAGGCCAACACAGCTGATTTAGCTGATATTAAAGGAACACTTGAGCAATTTTTTTATTGCACTTTTGTAAAGCTGAGGGACAAAAGTCAACATATCCTAACTTGTAATCCTCATTGGGAATCAAGCTAGTCTGATTCATTCAGTCAACCTGACATTGTGGTTGTGTTGGTTGTCATTGGTTGTCATTGGTTATTTTGTTTTGTTTTGCTCTAACCAACTAGCAGTGAGTGATGTGTCATTTCCAGTTGACATGGAAGCTGCTGTAGAGGTTTCTTAAGGATAGCTAATTTAAAGTCTCTCTCACAGATCAAAGAAACATGCTTGCCTGAAAGTTATTTCTATGTCAGGAATCCGTCCATCCATTCATTTTCTGTGCCAGTAATCCAAGCATAGTCAAGGGGCGGCTGGAGCCTATTCCAGCTGGCAATGGGTGAGAGGCGGGGTACACCCTGGCCGACAGTCAATCATAGGGACAACTCAAACAGACAGGGAATCACACATGCTCACACACTCACACCCAGGGGGGGAATGTAGAGTAGCCAATTAATTTGATGTGCATGTTTTTGGGATTATCGGAAGAAGCTAGAGTACCCAGATAAAACTCACGCAGGCACAGGGAGAACATGCAAACTCCACACAGAAGGGCCCAGACCCAGACTCAAACCCAGAACCCTCTCGCTGCGAGGCAACAGTATTAACCACTGCACCGTGAGGACTCATCCATGCCGTTTTTATGTCTCTGTTTTACATGAATGAAGCTCAGTAGTTAGCCAGATGATGTTGCATTTCTTATTGTAATCCTGTATAATGAGCTCTGATTGGTTAACTGTCAGTGAGCATAATACCAGATCTATTTGAACTGCTGAATGAATCAAAATGTGGGCTGTGATTTTAAGATCTGGTACCAGGATAAGGTCAAGTTCCTCTATCATCAGGGTTACTGCTTCAGAGCTGAAAGAGCTCCTCGAGAGCCCCGGAGGGCATTATACAACTGTTTTATAGGCTGGGTATTGAGTAAACAGATTTCATGTTGTTAGATTGAACTAAAACAATCAAGGATAAAACATCTAAATTATGTTGATTATTTTTTTATTATGTTAACTTACAGTACCAGTTTACACAAATTACAACCAAATGTCAATACAAGCTTTGATTTAATTACACTATTTCATTGGCTCTAATGTTATTCACATGGCAGCCATTTTTGCATCACAAAAACAAATTGAATAGTTTTTATTTGAACAGTTCAATGGAAAGAACTTTGTTGCACAAAATGAAAATGATGGCTATATTTCAAATGTTATTTTTAAATTATAAACAAGATAGAACTTTACATTTTAGGGTTTGTGTATAATTCTGATATTCCATCAGCGCAGCAATCTTCCATCCTTTCTTCATCTTCACTTGTTCTTTAATCCCAGCTCCACATGGTGTATCTTATTTACAAAAAAAAGTTATTTAATTTTACATGACCATGAGCATGTATAAGTCTTTGAAAAAGAAAAGTGTCCCATGTCTTACCTTCAGTTAATCATGTTATTAAATCCAGTGTGGCTTTACTCCTTTGGCTCAATGGGAACTTCTGTTTTGATCAGTGATGATATATCTGTGGACACACAAGTAATGATGTCTAGTGATGTCTGCATCCAGACAAGCTACTTAACACCACACTGGAGAAAAGGATCGTTTTTTTTAAATGCACTGCATTTTCACACATAGTTAATGGAGACAGACCACTAACCCTCAAAGTCGATGAAGATGATGAGGTCATCATTCTTGAGATAATTACGTCGTCTGAGATCAAAGTGCTTGACAAAGTTTCTCCAGCCCCATGATTGACCTCTGTAGCATTTGCAGGAAGGATCATATGTCCCTACCTTGGAGGGGTTGTCCCATAACAACTTTCCATCTGATGCTAGAGGACACAGAAAGACAGACAGTATGTAAGGAGCAGTCTTGCCTTTTGAATAATACTGTCAATCTGTCTACCACTTTTCTGCTGACTTTTCTTTTAGCATTATTATGAGGTTGATCTGCTAAAGACACCCATGTCCCTCTACGTGCAAAGCGACTCTTTAGGCCATTTAAATGGAAATATTGGCCTGCAAAGGTTAACATGCTAAATTAAGATGCTTAAAAATGATGACCATTATGCATGCCAAACACCATAAATCAATCAGTGCTATTGTGAGCATGTTAGCACAGTCACCTTAGCAGTCTCAAGAAAGGTTAAATCCAGCCTCACAGAGCTGATGGCATATGTTTGGACTGTAAAGGTGCACTCAGATAGAACACAGAGCAAATTCTAGAGGTGGTGTTAATACATATAAAGTGAAAGCCTGTCAGTGCAAGCTGAAAATGTTTCAGCTTCAGCAAAAATCACATCTATCCCCATGGCTTTATGAATCTGCTCCATAAACATTCAAGAGACAAGAGGAGAAAGAACTGAGTCTGAGTAAGTAAATAAAAATAAATAGGTAGTAGAACCAGGTTCCTGGTGAGGCTGAGCTGAATACCATTGCACACATGCACAGTCCCCCACAAACAGTTCTGTACCTTATTAGCTTACAGTTAACATCTGTACAGTTAGTACATTAGCTGTTTGGGGTGAATAAAGACATACTAAATTAACAGTGGTCATTTGAACTTCAAGTCTTGCCTTCTCTGCGCAACCTAGCAGCAATTTTGTTCCTGAAGCTTACAGATTTATTCAAAAACAAAAAAATGTGAGCTTCTTAAGCGGTGAGTCCATCATCAACTGTTTATAAGATCTGGACTAAAACATTTGCTGTCTTCAGGAGTATGTTAGGATCTCAGTAAAAAAAAAAAAAATGTTCACATTTTCAGATGCAAGCTCCAAATCTACCTGTTGACTGTTTTTGTTGTTACTTTATGCTTTGGAAAGCACTTTTACTTGATTGCAAGGATAAATTAAGGTTCACTGTCCGATGGAAAATGGTTGCCATCTGTAAAAGTTCTGACTCACCACCCAATCAGACATGCCTTTGTTATATTTAATTCATTGCCTGTAGAATTTGTATGATGCCATTGCACAAATGCATCTGGGGATCATGGATAAGGAGCACTCACTAGTCATCGTATTTGTTGTGAGGCTGCGAGCAGTAGACATCCTCAGCTTAATGTCTGGGTCTTGGTCCATCACCACCAAGGTGGCCTGTCTGTTTACAGCTGGCCACTGCAGCACCGCATCATTTTCCCCACTGGCCAGGTGGAAGTACAGCCCAGTGTATCTCCCCGTGTAATCAGCGTAAGTTGTCAAAGGCATAATACGGACACCGTAACCGT
Source organism: Scatophagus argus (assembly GCF_020382885.2). Taxonomy (NCBI): domain Eukaryota; kingdom Metazoa; phylum Chordata; class Actinopteri; family Scatophagidae; genus Scatophagus; species Scatophagus argus. The sequence continues at coordinate 15,893,308 of NC_058511.1, forward strand.
AGCCTTCAGGGCTGTAGAAACGAGGACTGTCAATAATTGTGTTGGTGTCAGCTGTTTCCATGATCTTGGAGAAGTTCTGGATCCTCCACACAGCGTTGGGACAGCGTGTCTCAGTAAGGCTGATGTCGTCAATGTAGATGCCACCAGTGGATGCAGAGGGATCACCACGCATGCCTTGGAAAGCATAGCGGAATTTCACCCCTACCTCCACTGGGACATGGGCAATCTTCCATGTGTGGTCAGAATCCGCTGGGTAACAGGGAAAGGGACAAAATTACAAATCTTACTAAAAAAATAGGAAAAAAAGAAGCACCTGGAAACCTCAACTATCCAACTTTGGACAGAGACAGGCTAGTGTTTTCCCCTGCTTCCAGTCTTTATGCTAAGTTAAGCCAATCCAAGCCAAGCTAATTACCTTCACACTGTATTATATTTATTATACTCACAGTAGCTACAAGAAAGGCTTACAACTTGGCACAGCCTTGAAACAGTTACGTTTAGGCATCTAAAGTACTTGGTTAGGTTAGGAAAGGAAGGCAGTTGTGTCGAGCAGTAAAGTAGGTATGTCATGTAGTCTGCAAGACTGTAGACAATTGACAAACAAAAGTAGTATCAATCATCACAATTTAACTGCCTGAAAAAAGAAAATGAATGTATTTCCCAAAAATTTAAATTATTTCTCTGAAATAATGACATAGTTGCAAATTTTACTATTCCAAATGTTTCACCACTGAGAGTGTGCGAAGTTATTATGTATTGTATGTTTTCCTATTCCTTAAAATAATTTGATTTGAATAAAAAGTAGCTAAAAAAGGTTCAAATGAATATTTGCCTAGATGCAAAGCATTTACTGTGAAGTTCCTGTAGCTGCTATGAAATGTATCTTCCATAAACATGCTCACTTAATAAGTACCATAAAAGGTGTGTATTTTCTTCATCCTACGAACGGTGCCTGTTCCATCATCCATCTTGACCCAGATCACCAGCCTGTCCTTGGAGCTTCCAGTCATCTTGTAGAAGAACTGCAGACATTGAAGCTTCCTCTTGGGGTAGAGGGTTCGGGATTCCAGCAGAGCAGACTCCTGAGCTTGCCCAGCCATGGTACTGAAGTGCATGAAATACCCAGCATCTAGGAAGTCAAAATAAGACAAGTAATTACAAAATCTAACTTGCTTTTTGCTAATTTCTGAGGATAACCAGAAGTTGGAATTTTAAAAAAGACATTAATCAACTCTGACCTCTGCATTTCCCCAGAAGTGTGTGATCCTCAGCACCCACAGTGCTCTTGGTATGGACCCAGTCAGAATCATCAGAGGAGGGCTGGATCATCCCACAGATGCTGGTATGCTCAAAGGTGCACTGGTCCAGCAAGGTGAGTGGACCAGCTGTGGTGGTACAGCGGCAAGGTTTATAAAGCGTTATACAAGTTTTGACCCAATTTGTGCAAAGCAGACCTTTGTACATACTTGCTACAAAAGACTATCAACTATTAAACAATATTGTACTCCCTCTGTTGTCAACCTTCAAGACTCAGTAAAGTCAAAAAAAAAAAAAAAAAAAAAAAAAAAAAAATATGAACGGGAAATGAACTCTCACAATATATACGTACAGCAGTTGTACATCCGGTTGAGCCTGAGGGTGTCCATCTCGCTGAAGTCGAGGTACTGTCCAATGATGTTGTAGAATTCTGGGATTTTGGTGGTGATGGTGGGGATAGATTCGTTCTTATTGAATGAGAAGGGCCTGTAATGCATGACAGACTCGTAGTCGTACGCCGTGTTTTGATCGGTGATGAAGTCATCGTTGTATTTATTGAAGTTGTGTTGGAGTCCTGTGAGAAATTCATGTTCATTTCTACCACACCAAAACTACTATTTTGTCATCAACTTTTATGACAAAATGATGGACCATGAAGTTAAAAGGCATACCTGGTGTAACCTGATCCAGCCAAATATAAACATAGTCATCCCTGTCGGTACGGGACTGTTCATGGTAAAATCCCAGAGCGTGGAGCAGTTCGTGTTCAATCACTGCCTTGTGGTCACAGCCAGACCCCAAAGACAGAATCTGACCGGTCTGCTGGTCTCCAACTGAGGAGAAACACCTGTAATAGCAGAAACGGTCGATTAAAGTTCTGATCCCAAATCAAAAAAAAAAAAAAAAAAAAAAAACAATGAAAGAAAAGAAGGGACACTACTGTGTTTTAGTGCTGCTTTTCTGTAATGTTTGGGGATAATTTTGAATTATCAGAATTGAAGCAACAGAAAATGATGAAGTTATGTTGATTGTTAATCCCCAAGCTCCAAAAAGGCGCAGCATTATCCCATGAATGTCAGCCGGAGATGCAGGGAGTGACGTTACATAGTCTCACGTTTTTTCACAGTGTTGTTCTGAGGTCTGGCTTTGTCAAAATTATTCATACTGGAAACCTGTATCTACGTATAATTAAGGCTTATTTCTGCTGACAGAGAGTGATGAGGTAATAAGAAATTAAATAAATACTGTAACTCTGTAAACTGGTTTCTACAGCAGCTGTTAACTGTAGATTTTGCAGAGTCAGAAAACACAAGTAAGACAACTAGAGGTGTACCCTCCTCTCTTCTCGAACTTGATGTATGTCTTCTCTCCCTCATATGGCTTGAAATCAACACAAGACTTCAGTCGATACATCTCAAAAGCCTGGTGGACACAGCCCTTGGCATTCAGATCTGAGGAGTGCAGTCGCAGTAGAGGACAGATTTTTGTTTTTCAGTTTTTCAGAGATTGGCAGCTTATTTTTTGTGTATAACAAATCAGGTGCTTTCCTCTGTGTCATGAATGGTAATACACAAACTTGGGCTAACTCTGGGATATACGCATGACAGTGATTATTTATGGTCAATACGGTGTTCGCTATTAGAGAAACTCACCCAAATCGTCGCCCAGAATGTAAGGGATTGGAAATTTCCATCTGTATGTTTTGTCAATCAGGGCATTCCTTCCTTTCTATAGAACAAATGAGGTATTTAGAAAGGACTAAGACACATTGTGACCATAAACACAATAAAAGCTAATAAAAACACATGCAATAAAACCCATAATGTTATTGAAATTGATATTACACTTCAGTTACTCAAGAGCAAGGAGACCAATAATCCCAACAGCCAAACATGTGATTGCATATGGCAGCATAACAAAGCTGTCAATACGATCAAGGAACGATAAACAATGACTGAAGCAAATGCTTTTTTCTCAATCATCAAAACAAAACTTACTGGAATTAAAATGTCCCCTTCAAACAGGTTGGCATCCGAATCTGCAGCTCAGGTACAAACAACACATTATATTTCAATAAGCAACATACAATTTTACTCACCGTTTTATTCAAGTAAATAAAGGAACACTGCTGATGTGTAATTTGTGGAGCAATGATCAGCTGAAATGTTGTAGCTCACCGAGGTTTAGGATGGGGTTCTCATCCTCACCATTCTCATACACTTCTGTAACACAAAGATACACATCAGAGGCTTTTCACAGCCTTTCAACAACTGCTATTCATTTAACAAAGATCATTTTTTTTGACATACCGTGTACCTCAGGGGACACAGGTATCTGAATGAAACAAAAACCAGTGTGAGTCATCATGCGATTAATGGCCATATCACATCATGCATGCCAGATAATGAACTAATTCATACTTACAGTATATGAAGTGGCTAGAGCCACAAGTCCACACAGTAACAGCACCGTCTTCTTCATCATGCCGAGTGTCACCAAGTAAATGTTGCAGCTTTGGTTTAAATGCGCACGTTGACAAGATTTGACCTTTCAGCCTTTGATGAAGTTTATGTTGGCTATAAAGAGTGACTGGAGGACTCTGGAGTGACTGAGTTACTGGAGGACTTTGACTCAACTGTGTTACTAATTGGTGAGCTGATTTAGCTATGAAGTGTTTGTACATCTTCGTATGGCTGCACGTATTACACCACCTGTGTGTGTTATCTGACTTATTATATGATATGATCTTATTATATCATCTCATAGCACCCCTGAATTCGGAAATTTCCTTCCAGCTCACAGATTTGAGTTGTGCTGAGTTGTATATATGCATATATAATACTTATTTAATTCCTGAAACCTTGCACCAAAAGGTTCACTTGAGATCCTTAAAAAAAAAGAAATTTGAAATAGAACTTGGTACAATAACTGGCCCTGGGCTTTTGTATGTGAGGAGTGTTCCCATGTCAGATTCAATGTTACTCAGATATTTCACTTTCCGCAACAGTGCAGCGGTATGCAGTTAGATTGGATGCCCATAGACAGTGATTTTGGTCTTAAAAATAAAATAAATCTACTATTAATGTCCTTAAGTTAAGTGAAGATAAATTGCTCCAAATAAATACAGCCACCAGATGGCGACAAATACCCAGACCAGAATTTTTCTGTTTGATTTATAAACAAGTAGTGTTTGTATACACCGTGCAAAGAGGGCAGAGTAGACCAGCAGCTGTGTTTATGGTTCGTGGATTAATATTTTTGACTGGACTGAGTATTTCTACTCTGTGGTTTCAGCGTTTTGTCGTTTTGAGTAAGTATCTCCGACTTTCACCGTTCTACGGCGGCCGAGACAGCTCAACGCACTGCGATTTGGAGACCGAAGAAAGCGTTTTGCAAAATGATTATCTGCCTCCACAATATTAAACTGTTTGTTCCAGTATAATTTGTATAGATGCATCATATAAACTAAACTCACGGCTAACCATCGAGCAGAACGGGCATAACCACGTCAAGAGGGTTTGTCAACAATAAGTAACTTTAACAATAAGTAACTAATAAGACTGCAGCTGTAAAAACTTGTAGTTGTTATTAACGTAGCAGTTTTGCAGAGGCCAATGTCACGTCACCGATTGGTGTCAGAATCTTAACGTTAGCCATGTCATCGGGCAAATATGTTGGACTTGCTTAGACACGTCCACATTTTACATTAGCGTGGCTTACTACCACGTTAGCTAAGGTTAGAAAGTCCCTGCCTAAGGTAACTAACATAGATTTGGGAAATTTGTTGACGATATTTAACCTAATCTGTGATAGCGAAAGATGATTCAGTATCGCGTTCGATCTTGACAGGGATGATATTGAATTTAAAGTCAATTTTTGGAAGCGCTATCGTGGACGAGGTGGCCGAGTGGTTAAGGCGATGGACTGCTAATCCATTGTGCTCTGCACGCGTGGGTTCGAATCCCATCCTCGTCGAAGTGTTTTTGTGCCTTTATTATTTTTTTATTGGACTGTATTTTAACGCTTACTTTAGAAGAAGAAGAAGAAGATATTTAGATATTAAGATGATAAAACATTAGCATAGCGTTTCCCTTTGGCAGAACAACTGATTATGCATTCATGATGGGCTACTTGATTTATTTTCAGTTATTATAAACAAAACCACAATCTTGCACCAAGTTTACAGCGTGATTTTTTTCTTCTTCACAGTTTTGTTGTAATATTACAATATCACAAAGAGCCACACCATTCTTTATGCAGCATTATAACACCATTTTACACAGTGCACTTTGAACAAAGGCATTCACATCAAATCACGACCCTGACTGCTTTTCTTCTTTTGGTCTTATTCCCGAAAATCCTCATCTGCTTGATAGCCTCTATTGTGACATCCTTCCCTTCTGTCCATATGTTTCTCGGCACAGCTGTTCTGGGAATCCACCGGACTTCTCACATCTCCTGTGGCTCCATACTGACTCCTCAGTTCAGGAGAGAGATGGATCGCCTCCGCATGTTCTTCCCTGAGATCGTCTGTGGCCTCTCTGCGTGTCTGTGAGTGAGATAGAGGAAATGCAAAGTCAAGGACAAGGAAACAGGCCTTCCAGAGTGCTGTTAACACACAGCATGAAGTCATTACCTTGTGGTCACGATGATGTTGATCTATGGCATATTGGTATTTGGCTGCATTCAGTCCAAGCGCACCAGCTAGTCTCTGTCCAAGGAAATCGCAGGCTAATATTGGAAACAACAACTTGATTAAACAGTGAAACTTCATTAGTGAGCTCTGAGTGTATTTAACTGTTACATTACGTACTGAGCAGTGAAATCCTCCCAACTAGAATAACCACATTCTTGAACGAGAACCTAGTCTGAGGTAAAACAGAAAAGACAAAAAAGAAAGATGACATAACTCCTACATAATGATAAAAAACATGACACCACTCCCTGAAACAGTGTCCCACCTTCTGTGCAGGCTCTCTGAAAGGTCTGTCTGATGACTGCTCCTCTTCCTCCTCACTGTCTTCCTCCTCCAGAGTTTCACCGCTGGAGAAGTGAATGATCCTCGTCTGTTTGGACACAGCAGGATCTCCAAACTGTGTTTCTTCAATCTCCAGTGATGTCTGGCAGATTGCACAGGTTATTATATAAGCTTTCGTTGCATGCTCTTTCATTTTACACATTGTCTTTGTGGCATTTTATGTATTTCCAGTCTGATGTCATTTTAAAAGTTAAACGTTAACTCGCACCTTTGTTAGAGTGTTACTGAACACAACCTGAGCTAACAAAGCTGTTTGCCTTGCTTCATTATTACAACACTTACTTCCTGCTCGCTGTTGTTCATTCTTCAGATACTGTAAGTCTTTCTTTATCGCTCCGATGCTACAAAGTCAAGTCTTTCTCATGTCACAGCTTTACGGCATGTCCATTAACGCTGACTCTGCTATGCGGAGCAAAACAGCTACAGGATACAGGATCAGTCTTGAAACCTGAGGCAGACAAATACAGCAGTGTAAACTTCACCACAGGCAAGTGGCTGCAGAGCTGTCGCTGTGACGTAATCGGTTTCGCTCTTGAGCTCGAGGGGCTGGGCTTGTCGCGATGTGTAGAATGTCATGGTTTATTGCCAATTTTAAGCCACTTAAATCTTCCTGTTTCCAATGTTCCCTTTACATATGACCCTTAGGTAGCCCAAAAGACAAAATCAACAATATTTGTAACTTTTATAACTTCAGTAACTTTTAGAGGAATGTGTCAGGTTAAATAAAAGGGTTAAATCATACTTTTAGTGACCCAGAGGTACTACTTGTAGGTTTCTAGGTTCTCTTTGTATTACTAAATGTATGTGGTTACTCATGTAATATATACATATACATTTTAGCATATCAGCTACAAAATGGATAAATAAAAACTGAATGAAATGATGACATCAAAAGTATTTAAATTCATCTTCATTTCCAGGGTTTAATACTGCCCATGCACAAACTCGTGCTGTGACTCCAGTTATTTGTTGGTGTTTCCCTGTCCTCCCTTCAAAGCTTCTCCTCGTCAGTCCGTGTGGGTGCAGCTTCCTGATTTCGAGCACCTGGCAGTTCTCCACACCTATGTCCCATCTGCTAATCAGTCAACCCCCACTACAAAAACCCCACCAGACTGTTCCACCAGCAGTGTGGTGTTCACCAGCTGTCTGCCGTGTGTCATTCATGCCAGCCTTATTCTTTCTTGTGATTCTTTGAGTGATTTACAAACCCGCTTTTCTTTCCTGGTTCTTAGATAAACACCATACCTGCCACCGCTGGCCCACGTCATGTTGACGAAAATGAGCACAAGATCTTTAAAAAGACTGAATTTCAGGGATGATTTATTGGTGTTTCAAAGACATTTTTTACATGAAGGACATAATTTGAGGAAGAATGCTCTCCAGGAGTGAATGGTGATCTGATACACTCACACACTGGCTTGAAAAGAATAAAGGAGTGCGCATTGGTCTGATTTCTGCAATGATAAACAACTTGTTGTTCCAGGTATAATGAACAACAGTTACATGCCTCGATCATTTTACTTCAGCCAAAGCTAAAATCCAGTGCAAAAGTTAGCTTGTCTCTTGTTCAGTTTAGCTAATACACATGTAGGGGTATAAATGAGTACATGTGAGCAGTATATTACAGTTTATTATACAAGTTTCAGGCAATCGATAGTTATGCTTTAACCAACATTTATTTTGAAAGTAGGAGAGTTTTGACAATATGAGCAACTTATGTGAAGCAACAGCACACAAGACAATTTCAGAGACAAATGTTCACGTGTCCCGCCACCCCTGCGATCTGAAAATGGTCGTGTCCTGATCTTTGTCTTTAAGGATGGGGATAATACTCATAAAATGTACAGTACATACATTGGGCCAGCTAATGACAGCAGCACTCTCTGAAAAACTGAAAAAGAGTCAGCCTTTAACAGTATCAGTGGTTTATCCACTGAATCCTATAAATGAAACATCACCAAAAACATATGATCAGAGTTACATAGAACTGTATACTGTTATAAGTGTTGTATGTTCTCAACTAAAATATCATGTCATAAGAATAGAAATAAATTACAAACTACCACTATCAGGGATATAATCACAGAATGCAGAAGCATGTTAAATGATTTAGCCTCATCCAATAATAAAGTGTTCTTCAATGTAGAAGTAAAAAGCAAAACAGCTATGTCATGTACAAAAAATAACTACAGTAAATACATGTGATTGAAATCAAATATTGATTGTAAACTGCTACAGCTAAAACAAACCAAATGCACCAGCAATAATATACGTAGTCTTGTTCATTTTGTTTGTCTACTGTTGATTTACGTTTCAGTTCTGGTAAATAGCAGAAGTGCATTTTATGAGAAAGTCAAACAAATCTAAACAAATATCAGCTTGAAATGCATTGAGATCAAGCACTGTCGCATAGGGGCTGATCGGAAGAATGTGCTTTCTGTCACTGGTAGTTTCTCCAGTATAAAACTGTCATTTTATCATCATTTCAATTTCAACTGCTGCATCTTTTGTTTAGATCCACCTCCTGAGGCCATTTTTGAGCATGTTTAATAGGAGTCGTGTATAATTAGGCCAAAGTACTCCAAGAAGGACTCTTCTATACAGGGGGTCACGGTGAACAGGTTTACATTGCAGCCAAAGGCACCATTGTTAGAACTGCTTCACCCATAAGGCTTATTTATAACCATTCTACTTGCAATGACCTCATGTTAAAATTTGATTTAAGTAATCCTTTGAGCTGACACCTAATTACTAAAAAATAACCTGAAAGTTTGCTTTTCTTTAATGTTTTAGGTTTAGTTTATGAGAAGCTGTGAGCTAGATGGGACAGGCTCTGTCTTAGATGAGAAGACAATGCCTCTCATACCCATATATAATACACATTTCAGCATGAATATAAAACACCATGGTAATGTGTGGTGTTTTAATGCAAAAACAAACAAACAAAACAAAACATCTTTTTCCTATTTTCATTACAATACAATGTTACTGAGGCGTGAGGCTGATGATGGAATCCATGGAAAGTTTAGGAGACAACACAGCCTGTGTCCTTCTGAGGCTTCAAATCTGGCTCCTTCACTGGTTTCACCTCCTCCTCCTTGGGTTTTGCCTTAAAGCAACAATAACACTGATTTAAAACAACACAGCCCCAGATACAGATGATTAAGATTTCATTAGGTCATCCTGCCTTTGTTGGAATGAACTTTGAGGGGAGCTGGTGTACCTTGTCATTTTTGGCTCCCTTGGTCAGGTCAAAGGTGGCATAGACTTCAGGGGAGCACTGCTCACTGAGAGGTGGCAGCTCAAAGGGAACTGGCTCAGCCAGGCCATAACTTGCCTTCAACTCCAGCTGGGGCGCCTCAGCTGGAATTTTATGGAAGTATCTGAGGAAAAATGTCCAAAGAAGAAATTTAAGAGCAGAAGACTTGCCTCCTTGTGCAATATCACCGAAGCTTTCGTGATGCACTTAGATCCACCTTGCAACCAAATATCTTACAAGTGGGAAAGATACAGTATATGTACAGCTAACAATGTACACGATGAATAAGGGCTCGGCCTGAAACCTCTGCAAACGTTTCAGTTGCCAGTGTGTGTCCATTTTGTGTTCCAGCATTTGTGTACTTCACTAAAAAAAAAAAAAAAGTTAAGATTTCCTTTATTGTCCCACAATGGGGAAATTCACAAGCACATTTTAACATGCACTCTTGTAAAACTGATTGGACTGATGAATCAGAATCTGCAAAGCATGCTTTACTGTTTCTTGGGGTCTGACCCACCAAATAATTAATTAAACCCAAACTTAATAAATGAGCACTTAAACATACATCAGAGTGAAAAGAATGACCTAAAATGACAGAAAACATCTTAGGAAAAAGTGCATTTGACATGTTCTTTGACTTTTAAGTATGGTCCTTGTCCCTTCTTCTACCAAAGAGAGGAGGGGTTTATGACCAACAGTCAGCCACCAGGGGGCAGTCAAGATGTTCTGACTTCACTTTTGGGGTGCTCTCATGTCATCCATTGTTATATACTTCAGGCCAATGATGTAAACACCCAGTAGTCTAGTATTGCCAGCAGTTAACAGCTACACACTGCTAGCGATGACGAGAATGTGTTGACAGCATTGACAACATGACAGTGATGACTACCTGATGCTGATCACACAATACAATTTGCACAGATTCGCCACAAAATGATCAGTTCATTTACCAAATTAAAGAAAAATAAAGTTTATTTTTAGTGCCGAGATGGGAAAAGTCAGAAGTTTAAAAATGCTATGAGCTGTCTTCAGCCATTGCTGACACCACTTTAAGAAATGTGACTGTGTTTTCTTGCACATTTGAACTTGTGTCAATATATAAATTCTTCCACAAAACTTCACTTTGTCATAGATAAAGATGTTCCCACCAATACCAATATTACATGTGCAGTATGTGAGTCTCCATACATGTGTTTATGTGTCTGCCTCAAATGACTCACATGAAGCCATTTTCTCTCTGGCACTTCTCCAGTGTGTTTTTAATGAGGCCGCCCAGTTTGAGGAAGAACAGCTGCTCCGACGGTTTGGCTGTGGTGCCCGGGCCTTTGGTCTGACGGTACTCTTTACACAGCGCCTCAGCACGGGAGTAGCCTGAACAGAGAAGTCTTTCGTGTTAAGACCAAACAAATCCAGGCATTAAAGCAAGAGAAGCAAAGAAGGAAAAAAAAAAGGTCATTTCAGGATGATGACGTGTCAAAACAGTGCTGCAGCAACACGCAGGAAACAAACACACAGGAAACACCTGTGTTGTGACCCATATACCAGTTATTCATTATATCTCAGCTTCATGCTACTGAACACAAGGTGGCATATAATAATATAATATAATAATTACTTTCAATACTTTGAACTTTAACCTTTACACTTTACACTGCAATTTTCTATGGACTACTTAGATGCATGAGTCATGAGGTTAGTTTGCTGAATACAAACAGAACTAAATAACATATGTATTCATAACTTACTATATGTAACAACATATTTATGTATTTATGTGAACTGTGTCTGGTCGATTTTCATTCAAAAGACACGAAGAGTGCATTAAAATTAAACCAAAGAAGAACTTTGCACTGATGTGTTAAGTGACATACACATGCAGGAGACAGATATACATACACTTTTCCGCCTCTTGCAGAGATCTTATAGCCTCACCACACTTGTCACTCCCCAGCAAAGTCTGCCCATGATAGCAGTATGCCTGCAAACACAATGAATGAGTATAAACTGGGAGCCTGATTAGTCACTTTTCTAACCTCTTTGTCAAGTAGAGTAGGTTTTCCAGTTCCTTTATATCAATAAAGGTACTGTGAACTGCACTGGGATTACACATGAACTTACATAAGCCATGTAAAAGTGCTGCTTCAGCTGAAGATACTTCCTCCATTTGCTGCTGCACTCTGGCTCCAATGTGTTCAGTGTGTGGTCTGCAGACAGAAATACTGACCTTTAATAGCATGTTCAGGAATGTTAAGTGAGTGAGCCCCAGCTCCAGGGAAAATTAACAAGGGACTATTTTAGCAACATAGTTGATCAGGCTTTCACTGCTGCCTGTACCCATTTCACATAAATGTGGGAGTTTTATGTGTTGGGATGTGACTAAGTTGCGTAAAATGAAAGATCTGCAAAGGTACAGCAACTGAATGAGTCACGCACTGAGCGTGTCCGACTCCCGTGACTTACCAGTAAAATTCCAAAAGCTACAACACATCATGGCAGGATTTCTCAGAGTGATGTCATAATACAATGTGTCAACATGACTGCAGAAACTCGTAGAAAGAGTTTTCTTTGGCTTTAAGTGAAAGTGCCTCGCATGCCTCCCACTTGTGACACAGTGTTTCACACATTAAAAAAAGACATATAATAGCTAAAACTGAATGAGCTCTGTAATAGTTTCACAGACATATTCAGAATCACAAGTGCCACAGTACTGACCAGCTTTTTGATAGAAGTTTGCCGTTTCAAACGCCAGCGCTGCGATGAGTGTGGCATTGTGCTTCAGTTCAATTGCTCTGGCAATCGTCACTATAAAAAGGAGAAATAGATGGTAAAGAACTAAAGTTGATAAAAAATTAATACAATTTGGACAGAATTATTATTTGCCCTCTTTAATATTTTTCAAAGTATAAGTCCTGTTACCCTTTGTATTGTAATGCTTCAGGTTATGATGTGATCAACATTATTTTGTGATACAAGACAACAAACTACAAGATCAATGTAATCCATACAGATATTAAAATACACCTCAACAGTGTGCTGCTCAGACAGCGTAAATTAACAAGAGAAAAGAATTTCAGATTTAAAACTTTTAACAGCAAGTTGTTAAGAAACACAAAAATAGAAAAAACAGAAATGTAACCAGATGCTTGCTAGTTATTGCTACAAAACAGTATACATTTATAGGGCGTTTTAGTGGCTAGTGCAGTGTTCAAGCATGGAGCCGCTTTACCTTCTTGCGCCTCTGCTTGGCACTGGATGATATATGCATCAATGACTCTGGGCTCCAGGTCTCGGCCTTTTTCAGCTGGGGTGATGAGACGGGGAATGTGGACGTCCTGGAGAAAACATGCATCATCTATAAATTTCTTTGTGTATGAGAGACTGTATTAACGTGCCTCGTGTCAGGCTCATGTGCTGCAGGGGAAACAAAGAAGAAAGGAGTACTATTTGTTTCAGGCGAAATCGGCTTGTGATAGCTTTTTACATTTTAAACCACAGGTTTTAAAATCTCTATGGCAAACTGGCAACATTAATTCTATGCTGAATTAGCTCTTAGCAGTTCATGTTTGCAGTACGTTTGCAGTGTGTATGTACACAAAAGTTGTCTGGGCAACTATCACTGGATTATTTCGGCACTGTGGAAAACTTCAAACTTAAAAATGTGATAATTCTCAAGAACATTCTGACAAGCATCTTTAAGCTTTCTAAGCATCTTTTTGTATGATTTCTAAGGGGATTTACGGATGCTCACAATGTACATCAGAGGATAATAACGTCCTTGGAAAGTGTAGGTCAAACTGAATGAGAAAATCCGTGCGTCATGTCTGTGTGCAAAGATTTGACAAAGCTATGACTTTGAGTTCACCTGTCAGTTTGAAAAACCCTGTTTTAGACCAATAAGTTTGTTTGGAAAATAGCTTGTGGGGTCACTCAATAGGAGATGTTCTGAAATGCACTTTTTTTTACTGTTAACTGTGAGAAATTTCCTTATATTTCCATTAAATGTGCAAAAGATTTCTACCGAACTAATGAATATGAATGCAGAGACCTCATCATTGACACCAAACAAGTATTCGTAAACAATATAGGTCTTATATATATATACATCAGAAACCAATACTTCCTGAAATAGTACATGCCAATATCAGGAAATTCTAAGGGTAAGTATCACGATCACACAACTCTACAATAACTGATCTGTAGATGTATCTCACCTTCAGGTTTTTGAATATACCAGCAGCAACTTTCAGGCTCCGGTGAACATCTTTCGCTTCAGCTTCTGTTATGCTATTGAACAAGAAAAGATGACAGTAACAAATATTTATTGTACTAACAAAGCAATGTACATTTTTTTAAATCTACGATTAATCAATATATCTCTTAAGATTCCACATAAATGAACACAGCAACACTGAATAAATGCCACATACTTTTCTTTCCCTGTCAGTCTCGAGGCAAACTTGGTGTACCAGATGGCTACATTGAAAGCCATGGAGACCAGTTCAAAGACCGCATCCTGCTGGGCACTGGGAGCAGAGCGAGGAGAGATGGTGGGTTATAGAGAGTGATACAAACACACAAATCTACGATACTAAGAGTAAAAATTAACACCTACAAGACACAGCCTGCTATTGCTGCTGCCAGGTGAAATCTGCGAATGCCTTCTAAGTCTTTGTTGTAAAAATGTAATGAGTCAGACAAGAGCTGGGAACGATGCTTACATAGGATTAGATCCATTCAGATAATAGATTAACACTAATATTAGATGTTTATCTGTGGAATCTCAAAATTTCCACTGAAGTCATGATCAAGAATAAAAACATCAGACTTCTTGTCTATGCTTCAGTTTTTTTCTTTTACATTTTTAATAATCAGTTCTGTGCAGAATTTCTCATCAAGTACTTGCAGAACTTTGTGATTCAAATTCGAGAGAAACCTCTTCCAAAGGGGTGGTTATTAGCCCCCTGGAGGGCACTTTCAATAGTTAACTTCAGCCCTCCTTCACAAATCTACTTAACACTGCTAAGCAACCATGAAAACTAAATGAAATGCTTCCACTTCCAATGACACAGGAAGTATTCAGTCTACATTTTTACCTTGGTGTGTTTCCTTGTAAGGTGTCAGTCCACTTGAAGTTCTGGATGAACCTCATCTTGTTCTCCTGTGTGGTTCCATCCAAGGATAAGATAAAGCCTATTGTATTGCAAATCAATATTTAAAAAAAATAGAGAAGCAACTGGTTAAGTGCAAAGCAAAATCAAAAAGTGCAATGTTAGAGGGCAAAGAGAAACAATTTACAATAAATAACTATACAACTATAGAATTATTTTCTATTGCAATGTACATAACGATAGGCCAAGAACATGCTCACCGACTGTATATTATTAAGTATCAGTATAATCTATAATCCCCTTTGATTCCCCCTGAAGTTTGTTACCTCTGCCAAGGTCACATTTGTTGGTTTGCTTAAATGTTTGTCCGCAGGAATAAGAAAAACTACGGACCCGATTTTTGTAGCATTACATTCTGGAGCGGATCCAAATCATGGGGCACGTACACTTTTACAGAATGAATAGAATTGGGTTGGGGATTGACTCCTTCTCCCTGGTTCAAAAGCAGCGATGATCACCAGACAGCGAATGACGAGAGAGAACAGTCTTATCAACACAGTGATACGGGAAATCAGAGAAATAAAGTTATTTTCTGATTGTTTTACAGAAGTTACGCTCTAAAGCACACATAAACACGCTCACACCTTCACAGGAAGGTTCCACAGGTTCCGATCACCAGGTTTTGTGTGAATTCAGATGAAACACATGTTGCACAGACACACAACTCTTTCTACAGCTTGTTTTTAGCCTTTAGTCCAACCTCATACCCTGCATACTATTACCCAAAGGCTAACCCTAACCCTACACCCTGAAAACTCTGCAATACAGCAGAAGAAGAAGAAGAAGGTCCCTGCGGATGCTGCCATGCACTTCTTATGGGTCAAAAGTGATGATTAAGAGGTGATGCTGACATTTCAGCTACACACTACCATATTTTTTCATAATTCTGATACTTAAATAAAAAATAACATAAATAATACAAAATTTAAATATATAATAAAATATTTAGCAGTTGCACTTGCAGATTTACATATCACAGAGGAGTAGACAGGTGACTTTGACAGACTTATGTGCTCTTCGAGTGCCCTTCTAAGATTAAGATAAAATAAACCTTTATTAGTCCAGCTGTGAGGAAAAAAGTTTCTCAAGTTCTAGTTTAAGGTTGTCATTATCTTATGCTGCATATTCTCTGTGTGCTTGTTCCAACTCTAATGAAGCAATGTGATGGTTACACTGACTCAAATATTCAAACTGAATAGTCCATGTTTTTATGGCAGTACTAAAACATCAGACGGAAGTATCTCACACGCACAATGTTTGACTGAATATCTTTTTGCACTGAACCACAGATGAATGATGCTTCACTTCACAGGGTTTAAACGCCTAAGAAGACAGAGAGATGAACAGATAAGTGTACATATTTGCTGCAGTGTAAATATACCTTGTAAGAGGGAGAAGTATGCATCTGTTGCATTTTTCATGATCTCTGGGTTACAGGTGACATCAGTGAACATCTCCAGCAGTCTCGCCCTGGTTGTCCTCAGGTCACTGAACACATCAAACAAATAACAATGTACTGATGTTCTCAGAGTCATTATATCCACCAGGGTACTGCCATTTTATGAGTAAACTAGTGATTGTAAAAAAACTGCAGCAACAGTAGAGTGCTATAGGACCCAAAATCTCCATGAGAGTGGGACGAGGCAAAAACAATGTATCATTTCTCTCCGCAGTTACAGTATAATCTCATAAAAATGTTGTCACTGCATTAAGTGGAGATCAGACATACTTGCATATCTTATTGGCGGCGGGGCTCCCTGCCACTCCATAAAAATTAAAGGACACCGGCGCCGTTGCCTTCAGTGGGTTTCTGTGAAACCAGTGTGCCATCCTGTGGATGAGGACACACCTAAAGAGGTTTAACATACAGTATGACAAGCAGTTCATGAATGAGTACTATCTGGTATTCACATATTGTTTATATAGTGGAATGTATGACGTCCCGAGTAGCTAATATATTGTGGTAAGATATTTATCAAGTGGGCAGCTTGGCTAGCTTTATGTGTTATCTTGGCTAACGTCATTTTTACCTATGCGGTCGCCACAACTCGCTAGCAGCCGTGTTAGCTCTCTTAAAAGGCACAATTTACCCCTTCCCACAGTTACCATGTTGAAAATTTGAGACAAAAGTGCTGTCGTTACTTTGGGCTGCAATGAATTGTGTTTTTGTAAGACTGTCTGTCTGTTGTAGACATTACGTAGGCTACGGAGATCAACAGCTAAAGCTAACACTAGCATCATCTAAAAACATAAACATGATTAACTAAGTGACAACCGACTTATTATAGAGCTATATAAATGGACTGAAAACGACAAATATAGTATATTTTACTGTTTACCTGTCGTTGCGGCGCTGTGAGTATGAGGTTTGGTATATGAAGTCTGACGCTAACAACAACTTACTTCCGGAAATAAACAGGAGTAGAAGCTAACCAATGAAAGCGCCCGGTTCAGTCACATGACGTGTTTTCGGAAAATACCTCTGAGTTTCTATCGGCTCCGCCGTGGTTGACAGCTCAATAGCTCAAAAGACACTAAACAGGCCATGATCGTACTATTCTTACCAGCTCTCAGGTCAGCCACACACTGACATTCTGTCTGGACTTCACGTTTTGCATCAGTAGTTATCTTGGTAATGCTTTGTTTGATGTGTAATTTCCTCATTATTTAAAATTTTCCTGGAATAACTAATTTCATACTAATTAGGCTGAACACAAGACAATCACCACCTCCTAGAACTATGTTAGTTTGTTCTGCTGGGTTCATACATTTTTTTGTAACAGAAAGTCTGACAAAGCTGGCAGATCAAAATTGTATGCTTGTTTATTGACAGACTTTCATTTTGCATGTTTAGTTATCTGTATAGACAAATTACTGCTGCTATCAGAATTAACTAAACACTAATGCGTCACCAGTTGTCTTTTGTCAATGAGACAGACAATGAGAATTCAGCCTTTTATTTTGTCCCCCATTTGGCAAACAATGAACACTATTTCAAGTCATTAACAGAAAGAAAACAAGAAAAAAAAAGAAAAAAAAAGTTGATTTCATTATCAACTGTACATCTCACCAACTAAGGAATCACCAAACAACCCACATACATACACATGCACACCAGTCATCATTTTTACATCATTTACATCTTCCTGTATCAAGATATCTTAAGAATTAATTGTACTTTTAAACATAAAACGGAAGATAACTAATCTCATCATCACATTTATTTCATATTTCTTGATCAATGATCTCCATGAAGCAAAGTGATGCGCACTAACTGCAGACTGAACCACTTATTTGGAGCCCCTTTCAGCTGTCAAAAGCAAGACTCTAAAGTGATGTAGTCATTTTACCTGACTGCGCGCTGAGGAGTTTTGTGAAATCAACATTCCAATTTCCCTCAACATCTCATGAATAACGGAGCTCCCAAAAAAATAATTGTCAGAGGGAACTTCAAATCTCCAGCAAGGACAAATGCACATAAGTACTTGATCAACAACAATGTCATCAGTGCACCATTAAAAAAAGAAATCTCTTTTAAAGCAAGTTAGGCACATAGGACAATCATTAGGCACCTTTGGCCAGCTTTAAGGCAATATCAATTTCCTTGTGTCAATTTTCTCATTGTCTTTCACTATAAAAAGGCACTTCAGCTATAGTGGGATACTAAAGTTTCATTAACTATTGAACAAATGTCAAAAAAGAAACATTTGTCTTTAATTTTAATAAAACCCAAAAGGAAATCATTCCTTTCTAATGTGACATTTCACTAACTAAAATATAGTCTGACAAAGAGGCTGCAAGTAAAGAAATGCTGAATCACAGATGAGCCTGGTATTTTCAGAACAAACAATATTGACTCCCAAAGGTCATTTTTCACCTATCAGAAAACAAATATATGGTCACCACCAAAAGAAAAATCAATCAAGACCAAGCTCCTGTTTCAACAAGGGAGATGGATTAAGTAAGTGAAGTAAGTGAAAAGCCCTCTGGTTACAACAAACAGAAAATTAATATTACATTCAGTAACAAAAATTCCATTATGTGCACCGTATCATTTTGAAATTCAAAGATACATTAACTGCATAAAGATCTTTCCCCTACATTTAAGATCACCACACATTTTGATTAAATCTACACGTCTGTACATGGCATGTCTCTTTGCTTTGTTGCACTTAAAAATCGTACCCTAAAAAGCACATGTAGGGAAAATGAAATGCAACTGAATGGCTCATAAAAGCAACGCATTAATTCACCGCAAATTAACATGTTGAACTTCTTATTGCAAGGAAATATATTTGCAAATTAGTGTGTATACGCACACTAATATTTCCCCAACACTGTGCAGTAAGTCTAAAAGGTTTTGCTGATAGGACACTCAGACATAAACAGATCTGGTGACAAAACTGAAAAGCATGAATGAGCTTGCATGTATCATACACAACACAGATATCAACAAAAGTCTTTGGCAACTGTGCAGCTTTGGTGATTGACAAGAATAGATTTAAATACAAGTTGAATTCTAGCAGTGTGCACGCAAATTGCTTGGACTTGATTTGGTCCTGCTTCTTGGAAGACATCGCTGGAAGACAACATTAATACACTTGAAGTGGAAATGCAACCCACAAAACCCTGAAAGGTTTTGTATGAAGAGCACATCAGCAGAATACCAATGAACATTTTATCTTAAAAAAAACCCTTGCAGTTCAAAGACGTTTGGCATAGTTATTGCACAGAATATGGTCTCGAACGTCTCCCCATCCTCCATTCTTCATGTGTGCCTTGTGCTCCACTGCTTCTGCACTATTAAGAACAAGAGATGGAGGAAAGAGGCCATCCTTGGCTTTTTGAAGACCTTCCTCAACCCTTTGTGAGGCCCATTCTGGTCTGCAATTGTCCTTCTGGTGAAGGCCACAGTCTCCTGTGTGGAGAACCCTGGAGCCCTCTGCCACAAGCACTTTGACAGGCTTTGATATGCAGGTTCCCGAGAGGTGCTGCAGAGTCCAGTCCCAGTTGTAGTCGTCATAGGTGCAGAATTCATTGCTGCAGCCCATCAGTTTGTAGTACACCTCCCTGGAGAGGGCCATGCCTATGTTGTGTTTAGTGGACATCCAACCAGTGGTCAATACCTTATTGGACAGTTTGGTAAAATCAGTCAGGCCATTGTGGTTACCCAAAGCCAGCATGTCACAGTCTGGACAGCTTCTCTTCCTGAACTCTAACATTGATTTATAGAAATGGAAAAAGTCAGGTAAGATATAGTTGTCCTCCTCCAAAAAGACTACGAAGCCATTATAGCCCTGCATTGCCTGCACTCGCTCCCACACAAAGTGCAGTTTCCACCACCAGTGGTGTTTGGTTTGAGTGATGAAGGCCTCCCTGTAGTGCCCATAGGAGTCAGGGTGTTCTGCGTTGAGGCATCCTGTTTTCAGAGCGTTATCCTTGGATATGTCTCGAGGGCAATCCCGTGGATCCTGCCCAGGAAACTCATTGGGAAACAGCTGAGTGCTGAAAGGGAAATAAATTTGCAGTACTTTGCAGAAAGTTATCCCTTGCACAATGGCATTTATTTCCTCTGAAAAATAGTCATGGCTGAATATGAGAAGAAAGCTGTGGACCTCAGCAGCTTTTTCCATGGACTTGATGAGCAGTCTGAGATATTCAGGCCTGTTGTGGACCTGCACAACCAGCACCAGTTGAGGCTCCCCTGGAAACCTCTCCGCATTGTGAACACGCTGCTTGTAATTGGCACTGAAAACGGACTGAGTCAACTCTGTCAGTGAACCGAAGGTAAACTTGTCAATGTCACCAGAGTGCATGACCTGATTTCCCCGAGCGACGTTACTATCGAGTCCACTTGTGTCATTATCGGACACTAATAACACACGTGTAGAAAACAGGAGAGTCGCAACCACGAAGGAAACCCCCAGCAGCGCGAGCAGATTCCTTTTGAGGAGCCTAAATCTCATTTTCTCAGAGTAAAAGGAGACTAACGAATACAACAGCAATCGCTTTCATTCACCTTCTCGCGCGTGTCTTCATTGTAAACTTGTTTATAGCACTGCTTCCTCGCGCGTTCAAACTCCAGCTCTTGTCGCGTGACGCTTGCTTTAAACCAATAGTCAAACGTATCTAGTCGGCTGCTTTTTCTTCTGACGCGACTCTCTTCGCACTTCGTGTCAATTGCCGAGCGGTCGCTTGTTTTCGCCACCTGTACGAAAAGCAGAACAAAGCGAAGTGAATAAGCGGGCATTAAATATAAGCTATGAGTTGATTTGAAGGAGCAAATTCGTCGCAGCTAGTTAAAGTAGACTTACCGCAAACTGGGTGTAATGTGTCAACAAGCTCACACCAGGAAGAGGATGATAGGAGTATGATACATCTTGGCCACAGCTTATTGACTGCTGACGTGTACAATCCAGCCAAAGGGCGGGGTGAGACTGAGCTCCTGCTCGGCGAATCATTGTCCTACCTATAGTTGTGTAACACGAGAAGGAAATGTAAATCAGGCTTCATTTGAATAATGAACCGTAGGAAAGTATCTGGTTATCTATCTTGTACTTCACTGCAACACATTTGCAGTGTATGTGAGGAGTTCCTGAATGTATAGTTACCTTTAAGACCTTCTCTTCAGGGACATTGCAGTAGGATCTGCAGGTTTGATGTGTGGCTGTACTATTGCTTCTAAATGTGTAAAATACAATTTAAAAAAAAAGTGAGTATTTTTGCAAGGAAGGTATCCTGGACTTCATTTTCTTTAACAAGAACTACTCAGCACACAGGAGCAGTTTGTTTCTCCCTCACCTTTAGGTTACCTGTTCAGGTTTGACTGGTTGAATTGGAATCAGTTTTGCTGTTAGAAAAATCGCCCCTAACACATAACAAAAGGATGTGGGGCGTAAGACCTGAAACTACAAGACTGGAAAACTTTATACCCCTGATAGGAGGGACTGTGCAGCAGGAGATGGTAGCGGAGACACTGGGATTGGTGTCATACACTGGGACAGAGACAGGCCTAAATAGGACAGTGTTGTGTTACCCTTTACCTGTTGTGAATACCTGTGCTACTTGATAACCCACATGGAATAAATGACAGACTCATAAAAAGTCACATTTTTTTTTTTACATGTTTTAATAAGTAGAGGGTGTTTGGAGTGTGACATATGTACATATTTCTTTATCCAGTGATGTCACTGTGTATTATGATCTAATCAGAAGAAGACTCTGTATCAATTGAGAAACTACTTTTGAATAAAATAACCACACAGAAATCTCACAAACTAAATAATTTTTTTGTACAGATACATGACAATTAAGCTGAGGTGTCTTTAAACTCCCATGCAAAAAATTGTGGTTGTGGTTTTAAAGGTGGAAAACGGTTAGAACTCTTCAATTGTTGATCATTTGCAAAGTTAAATCACTCCTCTCATTAAAGAACTTGTAGACCCAAGTGGCTCGGGATGCAGAGTGGTCGTCCACCACTTGATCCCTCACCCCTGTAGTCTATATATCAAAGTGTCCTTGGGTAAGACACTGAAACCCAAACTGCTACCAATGGCTCTTGGGTCAGTGTGTGAATGGTTATTGTGCTCCTGATGAGCACATGGTGTCCCCCTGTCACCCCCTGTATGAATATTGGTATGAATGCTGACTCATGTTGTAACACAGCTTGTGTGTTCAGCCAGACTAGAAGAGCGCTATATAAGTACAGTTCATTTATCATTTACTACAACAACACAATACTGCTACAATATGTGGGAATTAGTCAGTCATCCTTATGACACAGTGAGACTCCTGACTGATAGACCCATCATATCTCCCCTGTCCTGGTTTCCAATAAAATGCAGAACTGATTTTAAGATCAGTTCCTTGCCATTTTTGTTAATACGTGTACTTTTTGTGCATATCTGTAAGTGGGAATAAAGTGTTTTACAGTACATTTGGTTTGTAATATAAATAAAGTATTATATATATATATATAAAGTACAACTCTTTATACCATATATAATATAAATATTCATTATAATATTACACAGATAAGTAACCCCCCAACCACATAGTTGCATGACTGTCAGCAACTGAGAATGGGAAACCTGAACACAGCAGTTCACAGATATCAAAGTACTGTTTTCCTTTTGCGGCTACGATGCTGTTGAGAAGATCATTTTGACAAGAATACAGATAATTATTAATAGTGACTTTTTCTCTTGACACTCCCCCCTCAGACTGTTATGCTCCACTCATTGATAATGAAGGGCTATATCTGTAGGCCTGTTGCTGCTGAGGCTACTGGAGCACTTCCTCCAGATAACAGCAACAGAGAGGAAACTGACCCATTGAGATGAGCTGTCACACTGAAATAATTTTACACTTAAATCATCTGGCCTAAATCATGGTGCAGAGAGCTTCTTCTGTCAGGAAATACCAAGTTAAAACAATTCAAGGAGCTTTATTGTCATTTCACACACGTAGAACATGAGTGGAACGAAATTAGTTGCATGTATCAGTATTTTCCAAGAATTTGTGTACATGCTGTTATGAAGCTGGAAACTGAATGTGTTCGGAAATCCAGTTCATTTTAGTGCCTTTTTTATGTTCACTGCAAAGACACTTTTTTATTTTCAGTAGCCATGCACTTGGAAAACACCTAAAGGTGAACAAAGCTTAACAAAAGAGAAAGGAATGGCACTGCCCCCTGTGCTATGTCATTATAAACCATCATCTTTCATGTGAGCGAGAAACAAAGGTTAAAAGTTTTATTGAAATTGCAGATTTCAATGCAGCTACTTCCTCGACTCAAGCTGAAGTGTACACGGAGGCCTCCCTGTGGCTGATCAACAGTAAAGCAGATAAATTTAAACACAAAATAAAAATGGGTCTTTTTGCTGCAGTTACAACAAAACAAGCAGTTAACGAAGGTCAGAGTCATCTTTGCATAACTTGAATTACAGCTTAAGCACTGGACTAACAGCAATCTGGGAAGTAGTTTTGAAACATTTTGTGACTTTATGCATAAATGAACCATGTGTTGTTTTTAATATCAAAACCATCCATCTATTTTTAGTCTACTCTGGCTTTTTTCCTAATATGGTACCAGGGCTGTAGTCCATCAGAGAATGTGTTAACTAAAAGCAGAAATAACCAGTAACAAAGCATTTTACAGGTCCCATTGATACTGAATATTTTCCTGGACAAGGAACTAGCATATGACTATAAACTCTTGAGAAGGTTAACTAAAAGAAATCAATTCCTCAATCTGATTCCACTTTAAAGGGAAAGAAGCACACTGTTCAGTTGGTAGTTTGATATGTCTCAACATGTTCTGCTGATACACATGATTTAGACATGATGACATGTTTCAGAGGTCCACCATAGCACAACAGTTGCAAACCAGAAACTTGATTGAATACAATAGATGCTTTTATGATCTATATCTGTGAAACATTTTACATAATGCTACCCCTCTAAAATTCAAATAAGGGTACACACACACTATTCTGCAGATGGTGGTGTTTCTCATGGGAACAGACTGGCTCTTGTAAATTTTTACAGTTTATAGAGGGAAAACAGCTTTATGCCTGTCAGTTTATAGGCTGTGTATCTGTACTGTATACAGTATTGATAAAAATGAACATAGTTTGTTTTGAGTGTCTTGCAAAACCAGGATGCATTTTAGTGTGATGTGTGTGTGTGTGTGTGTGTGTGTGTGTGTGTGTGTGTGTGTGTGAAATCATTTTTGATTTTAGTTTGCTCATCAGAGAGGTCTGACATAAAGGGAAGCTTCTCTTAACATAGTGTCACTATGTAGGACAACGTGCTGTGGAATTTCCTTGGCTGTGAATGACTTTTTGCCAAACAAAAGCAATACACATGTTTGTCCATACATAGGAAGTGTGTTTCCTTATTTGATGTAACAACAATGTTTTTTGGTCAAATTGTATTGTGTCATCTTCATGAAATACCCAAGCCCTGTTTGTAACAAAGGAAAGGGTTACCACTTCATTACTTTTCTACAGATGGGTTTTTTAAATAAAGTCAAAAGAAAAGACAAAATACATTTGAAAGAAAAAAAAGTTGTCTTGTTCTAATTAGTACTGTTACAACACATGTAGCATCAGGGTCTGTGACACCCTAAACAACGAGAAAGTAAAGAGAACCAAAGTCAATAAAAAATACAGGTTCACTCACTAAAACATGTACAAGCGATCCCATGAATAATAGCTGTAATAATTGCAGAAAATGAAGATTAGATACTGTCTCATTTATACACCAAAGACTTGGCTGCCGATAGGAAGAAGCTTCCTGGAAGAGTGAGTCAGACTGCTCTGTGATCTGACCTGCCTCACTGAAGGAAAACCAACATAATAAAGCTTTCTAAAAATGGAAAATAGATAATGTTTTAAACATGTAACAGGACTATACCTCTTTAATGTTCCCTGCGTGTGGAGATATTTTTGTTAAAACCCATGCCTAAAACAGTCTTAAATGGTCCAGAAATATAATGGATATTTGCAAACCTATGAATCCATGGCACTAAGTGAAACTTCAAAAACTGTTTGTCAGTATTTCTGCATTTCCCAGGCTTCAGTGATTTTCAGGCAGCTCAGTCCCATTGCAGCTGGGGGTTCTCATGTCCTGCAGCAGGCCCCTTGTGTAGCATCAACAGCACTCTGAGTCTCAGCCAGGAAAATTTCCCACACTTCTTTTCCTTCCACCAGCTCACTCACAAGTCACACAAGACTGAAAAACCTTGAAGCATGAGTTAAACATTTTAACTCTCAAACATGAATGTGCATCACTGCACGTTGTTTCACCTGATTTATGATAACTTGTCTTCATGGGCATCCTGCATAGATTCCAGTTAAATGAAATACTGTTTCTCACTCACACACTCACACATATACACAAAGGGGTGGGGGAGAGGCTGTGCCATGGCTGAGGGAGTCTTCAACACATGCACTGGTGGAACGCAAGGGCACAAGAAATATCTTTATAGGGTCTGAACTGCTGGTCTTAAAGTCACCGAGTTCCAAAATAAAAGGAACTGTTGTTATTTTCTTTCTCACTTCCCTTGTTAGGTGGCAAACGACCAGGACCCAAATCATCACTCATCAGGTTTTGTTGTTAGTTTTTGTGGAGTTTTATTCAATGTGACAGTTCCTGTTTTTCTGTGTGGGTGTGATTAATGCTTCTATTTTACATCAGTGAGGGAGTTCAGGGGAAGGAGCTTCCTTGTATGCAGACATTTATACAAAGGCAGAGGATGCAAACCACAGCAGACTTTAACAACAACTAAAACCTGCCTGTAATGGACTGTGTGTCAATTATATCATCTGAATGAATAGGTTCTTTTGCCTGTTTATCTGTTAGCCAAGGTTGGACAATAAATAAATTGTTTGTGTGTCTTTACTGACCAGCAAATATGCTTGAGCTTCTCTTTGAACCGGTACTTTACAGCATTCGTTTTGAATGAGGGGTATCACCTCATTCAGATCAGATCAGATCAGAAACAGCAACGTCCCTTTGTGCATTGAATCAGAAAAGAGCACAACAGATGCAGAGGTGGGAAACAGTTAAGTATATTTAAAGTATTTACAGTAAAAATGTGTGGTGCTTGTACCTTATTGTAGTTCCATTTTTGTGAGACTCCACTACAATTAAAGAGGAAATGCCATAGATTTTATATATTTTATACTAGGTGGCAGTGGTGACAGGAGTACTCAGATCCTCTACTCAAGTGAAAGTAACAACACCATCATGTAAAACACAAGAAAAGGTGCATTTAAAATTCTACTAGAGTAAAAGTACATAGGTATAACAGAAAAATGAACTGTGTCCAAAGTACGCTTGTAAAACAGATCATGTCAGAGTATTAAATTACGGAACTTTCAAGGTATCGAAAGATAATTGCTGCTGATACAACTGTACTTGACATTATAGTTGCTACTTTTTCTTAACCTTTCTTCATTTTCTTCCTGTATCACCACAATGGTGTTAAGTAAAGCAGTGGTTCTCAAAATGGGCTGTGGGGACTCTAAAGGTTCCCCAGCAAAAGAGTGAATAATTTTATTTTCTTTTTATCTGATAATTTATTTAATATCTTATTTTTTATATATTCTATTTAGGTTATGGGTCTCATACACTTTCTGTAATAAAATATCTAAAGCCAAAATTCTTATCAAATGGGGGACCTTGAAAGAAAAAAAGTTTGACCACTGCTGACATAAAGTACACTTATCAGTGAAACTTTGTGGAAAAAGTGGGAAAATATGAAATTGCCTGCTGTTCACAGCTCTTGGAGAACCTTGTGCCAAACAACATTTTACGATAAGAAAGACTATGAAAGGACACCATCATTATGAAGAATCAACCATTATATTTGTTATGTTCCTTATGCCTGGTATGTTTCTCTTTGTTGAAGCAGGAAACTGTGTTCATCCTGTGTGGCTAATTCGACAAGATGTAACACGGAGAGCCGAAGTAGATAAGCGCCATTAACTGATAAAGTGAGTATGAATCAGACGCTCCAATTGTCTGAGTCATACACTCAAACCGAACTGCAAGTAATGTAGTTTTCTATTGTAGCCACTAGATGGCAGCAGTAACCCACAGAGCATCTGACGAGTCTTCTACTTGTTTTGTGTCTAAATTGCTGTAATTCTAAATCATTGTGATGGTTCCTAATGTGATGAAAGTTCTCATGAATGTACATAACCATAATGTTGGAAACATAAACAGGTTTTCATGCCTTGTTGACACATTTGGATAGCTGATAATCCTGCTCTGCAATGTGTGTCTGTCACACCTCCCACACTACAGCTTTTCTCAATCTGAAATTTGGATCATCCAACAGGCTGTGAATATTACTCTTTGTGAGCTGCAACTGGCTACATGAAACACAAAGCAGACATTGTTAGCTACACAGAACCTTCAATGGTGGAAATAAATAAGACACAAAAAATAGCAATGATCACTCCATCACCGATAGTTTTCATTAACAGGAATCCCTCCATCTGCATACAGAATGTTTGCATATATATGTTTGAAAAGTGCACCACATCTTCATCCCCTAAGCAAAAAGAATGTGGAACTAATCATAGATGATGCTGTTCCTCTCTGATGAACCTATGGGAATGAGCTATTTGTCATGCCTTAGACTTACGCAATACTTTAGAAGACACCCATATGGGATACAGAGCAGAACAGTTCAATTTGAAAATATTTTCTAAATATTAAGTTTCATTCCAGCAGAATTTATGTATCCAGTCTAATTTGTTGCTTTGGTGTGACATGTATTTGTTTAACATTTGTTCAGGCACAATGATGGAGTTTAGCCAGAGGTGCATGCTGGGTTGCTGCTGTCCCCTTAAAACAATTTATTTTCTTTGTTTTGCTTTGTTTTTTGGTTTTTGTTGTTGTTTTTGTAGATAATGACCTCATACAGCTCAGAGCTCATACGGAGTAAAAAAACCTTCATATATGAAACTGATGTCATCAGGTCATCAGTTCCAAGTAAAAGGGCTGTTTTCTGAGTGCATTGTGGCACCACCTGCTGTAGGGTTGACTATCAAATAGTGATGTGATGATATGTCCTTATTTAATTTGAAATTTGTCCTCATTTAAAAGTAAGTAAAAAGCATACAACAAATCCCACCCAAAATTGTTTTTTTGTATTACACCTAGTCAGCAGTAAAATCAAGATTGCTAAAGTAATTTAAAGCAGAACAGTGAAAGAGCTCTGCTAAAGAGAAAATAGAAAGAAACGTTGGCTTTCCTTGATGTTTATTAATCATATTTTATATACTGTGCTGCAATGCCAGCACAATATCTGTGCCGAGGATCACTGTGGGTCTGCTGTGGCATAAATCTTTGAACAGGGGTCAGATGGCCTCTCTTCATCCTCAGTCTGAACAAATACTGAAGTATAGGTTCAGCTTTTTAATTAACAACACATAACTATGGTTCACCTGCATAATATCACTGAAAGAAACACTAAACATCTGCAAATAGACACAAAATGATCACCAAAATCTGCAATATGACTACAAAATAACTTCAAAGAGGTGCAGAATGATTACAAGTTATGCAGGCATCTTGCTCTTGTGTAGGAGGGGTGGGGTCTTTTACATGTAGATACCCAGGGTCCCATTGTTTCATAATCTGTCCATGCTCACAAGAGACCCTTTACAAT
Source organism: Scatophagus argus (assembly GCF_020382885.2). NCBI lineage: Eukaryota > Metazoa > Chordata > Actinopteri > Scatophagidae > Scatophagus > Scatophagus argus. The sequence goes on from NC_058511.1 coordinate 15,922,218, forward strand.
AAAGAATGGTCAGAATGAAAGCAGATTAACTTTCATTTCTGAGTATTAGTCAAGCTCTGAAATCAGCATTTCCCATGTCTCCCATAAGGAAGCGGCAGTCTTTTGTTAACTACCTGAATCTTTAAACTCAACAACCCCACGTTGTAGCACAGGCTTTAGTTAAAAATATGTTGTTCCCAAACCCAAGCCCGACAAGTCCTGATAACATGACGATGAGTTATTTTCTAAGACTTCGGAAAACTCCCTTTACATCAACAGAAGACATTATACAGGGCAGATTAGTGCTCCCCATGACAAGTAAACTACACTTTTACTGTAAAATCGGTTGAGGTTTAGGTTACACACTACCTTTAAATTCAACATGGTTTTGTGTCTTCACAGTGTTAACATCCTCTTCTTTTGCATCTTTCCTTCAAATGTCTTGGGATGTATGAGGTAGTACAGTTGAAAACTATGTTAGATTTTCAAGGCCATCTGTTTAGAGTTTGGCCTAAAAGGTTGGGTTACACTTGAGTTCCATAAAGAAAGCAGCTCAAAAGACTCTCTTTAGACACAATGTTGTATTTAACCATATACAGTGTTTGAGGATTTGTTTCAAACTCTTGGCTAAACGTATTCTGCTGCTAAACACGTTGACCAGTGCAAACTGCATTCCTCTGCAGGGAGGTCCCCATATCTGAATGAACAAACGTGAAGGTCTCCTCTTACAGGCCACCGTAATGCAGCATGAAACTGCCATATTTTATCTTTAAAGTGCTATTCTTTTTTGACTCCTAGCCAACAGTTTTAGAGATACTGCACGGTCTTCAGGTCTGTGCATTGTTACAGATATGTCTTCCCTCTCTAATTGTGACAATAAACACCCAGTTAGTGGGCATTGGAGAAATGCCCACAAGAACAAGAGAACAATCCTCATGCACAAGTTTCCTTCTGCTGCAGCAGAGTTATTATTCCCCAGCTTGAACAGAAAAGTAAACTTGAGAGTGAATACTGAAGGAACAGCAGGATATGAATGTGGACCTCGTTTTGGATTACATAATCTTGTTGCTCTCTGTATGCATGTCAAATGAAAACACATTGTCTCACTGCCCATGTGTGGAGCTGACTGTTTTCTTTTACTCTGCAGACACCATAACCATAATTAGTGCACATAGTGAAATAAATATGAGCAACATAACGAAACACTATGGAGATTCTTACTTGTTGAGTTGAGTAGTGTATGTACTTTTTACATGTTATGTAATAAGGGATTACATTTCTCAAATTATCACATTATATCCCATATGTTGTGCATATCATGTATAGTTTGACAAATTAGAAACAAAGATTGAATGCATTTTAAATCATTTGTGGATAGACTTTTGATAATCATGATGGCTATCAATGCAAGAACACCACATAGTCTGTTTCAATTTGGCTCCCAAGCCAAGCACACTGATCAGCTAATGAAACAAATTAGTATGTCAGCAGGAAGTTCATATTATTCACTTGCTGTATGTTTGTGAGCCGTGGAGCAGATTTTTCCACATCTACAGCTCTGCACCAGCAGCAGTCACACATGTTACAATTTTCTGAGTTTTCCATTTGAAAGGAACAACAAAGTCAGTAGAAAGCACAGGAAATTTTCAGTGTGTTACACAACATTTACGGGCATCACAAAGATTATGAAAATGTCACGAATGTCTTCGGTGAAGCTTTGTTACGATGCCTTCATGCATTTTTTTATACAGTTGAGGGCAACACTTTTATCCTCAATACGTTAGCATTCCCATCTGCAGCAAATGTAGCTGATGACTGTAAAATCCTGCTCCTCCTGGATGAGTGAGTGTGAGTTCATTTTGATCATGTGACTGACAGTTACTTTAACAGTAGTTAAAGTACAGACACAAGGACAGAAACACTAACAAACACATACAGCACATAGCAGCAGACTGAGACTGAAACTGAAATGTTATTTCTTTGACAGTAAGAGAGAGTTAGAGATAACACTAAAAGGTTATATCAGATCAATGGAGGACAGTCAGAATATGCCATAATACGTTGATGTTATCATTAAAACATTGTTTGAAAAGATGAACATATGCTGTGAACACCCCAACTTTAAACAGTCATTGTTTTGCTGAGAGTGCAGATAAGTGAATTAGTCCATTTTCCTTCATTTGGACAGATTAGATACCTTCCCAAGCATCCAGCCAAATTACTTTCCAACAGGATTTACAGTCCAAGGACAGGGTCCAGACAGAACGCATACAAGACCACCAGTGTTTATTCTGATTTTCCACTCCATTATTGCATGATGTGGGATAAAGACATGGCCAGCACAGCCCGCAAAAAACAACTCCAAAAGCCAGGACAAGCTCAGCCTCAAGTTTTTCAGCCTACTGTGAAAATGAATTGGACACATTCCTAAATGCTAAAACAAGACTGAGTTAAGATTTGCTATTGTAGTCTGTACATGTGACAAAGATTAAATGCTGTTTTCACTCATCGTAATTTACCAATTGTTTCCACAAGTTGCTTAAAGTGGGATAGAAAGTCGTAAGTTGATCTGTCAGGATTCGCTCATTGGAGGATTAGACTGTGGCAGCACACACAAAGGAGTCTCCCTGCTTTAACCTCTCTCTGATTACATCAGAAATATAATCATTGTAACATATTACACACTCAAGACAGTGCAGAAGACCACTGGGAGGACTTTATGCTGAAACCCAGCCAGTAAAAATATTATGCAGAATGTGCAATGCCCTTGTGTTCGTACCTCAAAGTGCAGACAATACAGCAGTTGTTTTACTTAAGAAGAATAAGAAGAAAATAATAAGAAATATAAGAAAATATTTCCTAAAATGACTTGTCATGCTGAAGTTACAAGAATCAATATTTTGTATTTACAATAAAATACGCAATTTGAAAGTTGTCACTCAGGGTGACAAACACACAGAGTTATCTCCTGTAGATTCCTTTACCTTTACACATTTGTCAAATGTTTATGGTTGTATCTGTCAACAGTTGTTTCTGATGTTTAAGATTATTTCTCTAAAGTAGTAACTATATGAAAAAAGTCTGTACTCAGTCTTCTGGGTTCATCAGGAGTTGTCATAGCAGCCAGGAGAACAAAAATTAAAAGCAGTGTTACTGGCAAATCCAACCGATGCAAACATCTCATTGTACAAATTCTGAAAACATCCCTTGTGCGGTGGCCTGTTGATGACCTCATCGTGCTCGGAGAGGCAGCAGTGAAGCTCAGCCCTGCTGGAATTAAAAACAGCTGGTTTAGCTCAGCAGAAGAACTGTGAGCTAACTTCTAACATGGTGGAGATCAGACAGAAAATTCTTGGATCTTTACACTTACAGAATATTTTCCTGTTCATAACATCTGTAAAGTAAGTAGGTATTGGGACTTGTCTTTAGGGTTATAACTTAATTAGTAACACACTCACCAGGAAAAGTTTTTGCAAACAATGAATATGCTAAAACTTTACATTTCTTTATGTTTCACTTTTCATTTCTATGTTGGACAATGCTGTGCTTACAAGGTCTAGTTAAGTTTAAGCCCCAAAACCACTAACATGTTTAGGGTTGAGGATAAATCATGTTTTGACTAACCATGTGGTTATAGAAACAACAAACAACAACAATGCATTTTATTGTGGCAACTGGGCTGGAATTAGCATGAAGTTTAGTTAATTAACAGAGTCGTCAGTACAGTTAGTATTTCTCTTCAGAATCCATTGTAAGTACCAGAGAGGCTCAGCTAACATCTGTCCTCATGAAACATTGCAAATGTCTCCGCATTAGCTCATTAATGAACTACTTACTTTCCATTGGCATGGTGGTGAGTAGATACTGAATTTTCTATTTCAGAGTTAACTGTTCTTTTAAGTATCATTGACTATTAATTACTGGAAAAATGTGAACCAATTGGCAGCAATTAGTACTGCATCTCCCAAGTGTCCATCGAAGCAAAACAATTCGTTCTTAAGTATGGCTACTAGTGGGCAAAAACTTTAGAGACCAGGCCTACCTTTGAGCTAAAGCATGTAGCAATGTAAGGGAAAACACCACACTTGAAAACTATATAAAGTGAAATGCCAGCAATTCAACACATTGAGATCTGTTTACGTGTCCCAAAGAACACTGCTCGGGCTGCGAAAACAATTTTTATCACGTTTATCACTTTTTTAAAAAATGGTCTGGAGTAGGTTTGTTTTGTGTAGAGACGTGACAAAGTGTTTCTGTTTGTGGAAAAACAGATCAGAAAAAAGAAAACCCTGGGACAAATGCAGGCCGAGGAGATCCGGACTTGGAAATGTCTACAGTGAGCCACGTTGCTGATCCAGTTCTGCTGTGTGCCAGGGTCATGACATGGAGATGGTGAGAAGTAAGTGAAAGCAGATGAGGGGGCACTAGTCATGACAGAACGCCCTCGTCTGACACCTCAGCTTGACTTTCATGCCAGGAAATGAGAGAGTGTGTGTATATTTGTGCGTGCGTATGTGTGCTTATTTGATTGGGGGGTTTTTTCTATGTGTATGTGTGGGTGTGTGTATCTGTGTGTATGTGTATGGGTGTGAAGGCAGGGACCAGCGGGGGAGCTGGTGGTGTGTTTAAGGGCAATCTTATCACACAGAAATATGACTTGACAGACATTTTAGTCTGTCAAGTCTTTTTCTCTTTTTCTCTTTCAGCGCATGAAAAGATTTTTAGTTTTGTTCCTTTTTTTGTTAAAAATAACATGAACATGAAAGACCTCATACATCCCTTTCCAAAGATTCCCTTGATCCCTAGCTGGAGAATTGTGAAACTCAATAACTGTGGATTTGGGGTCATCTCCAAGCCAGCCCGTGTCAAAATCATATTTATTTTTGTCAGCCTGAGAATGTCCAGTTGAGCCAAGAAGATTCTGTGCAAATCATTGGTACATCTGTGTCCAGGGGGGATCAGCCAGGAGGAAAGACCTTATGCTTTTCCTCAAATGTTTTGTCATTTTAGCCTTCCAGAGCCTCCCCTCCAAATTCCTCTGTTCTACAGCAAAGGAAGACAAGGTTTATAAACCTTAGATTTTATCTGATTAAATTAGTCTGCATCATGTAAACCAGCTACGGTCGTCATACAAAGCAGCACAACTTAAAGAGCTTATTGTGTTCATAATCTGCCTTTAGTCTGAGCGCAGCATCATGTTTATTAAATATTACACGCCTAACCAAACCATTGTTGGTACTCATCATATGTCAGATTTTGTTTATCATAAATACAAAATAAACTACAGATATTACAAAGTATCCTTCTCTTTTTGTTACGTGCTAACCCTTACTATAAACATCTTTTTGTTAAAAATGAAAACGCTCAGTAGGCCATTGTCGACTTTTTCACTTCGAATCTGACATTATGGTGCTTAATTCTGCCAGAACGTTTCCCTGCTACACCTTGATTTTCATTTGTTTGAGGGCATAAATATATAGACTGTTGTGCTCGATGTAACTGAGTGCATCAAGCTGCAGTGGTATTTATTCTGGGAGTGCTATGCACTATATTACTTTTTGAGTTTGACGCAGCAAGTTCATAAAAATACAAATATTGGTGAGTCATTGCAAGATTTTGATCTAAAACATCATATACCAGTAAACTTACTTTTGCGTGTGACTCTGTCCTTCCATTTGAGCAAAAAATTTGATTATATTGAGCCAGACAGACAGACTACAGCTTTTACCCATTCAACAGCCAAATTCACGAAGCATGATCTGGATCCACCCTGCCAATTAGGCTTAACAAAGTTTATCCTGGATTAAAACACAGATGAGGCTCAACTGTGGGAAGTCATGCTTCTTGTCTGCTTGTGTTTTGCAAACATCGTGCAAAATTCATGCATTTTCTCATTTCTGTCATCAGCAGCATATCAGTCTTCTGGTTTTAAGTCTTGCATTTGTTGGTATAGCCAAAAGTTACGATGGTGAGATAGGACACTGTGTAACGGAAGCTCCACATCTGGTTTCAGGCCTTTTGGATCACACCAAGTGGATATGAGCCCAGTGTCAAAAGAGCCTTTGCTGATTCCCATATGGTAAATACTGTGTTGTACAGACAGCTGTAAGGCAGAAAGACATTGAACTGCAACCCGGAGCTGTGAGTCACTGAGGGGAGGAATGTTTGGAAACAAATGGACTGTGATTGATGGCGGTGGAGGAGAAACCAGGAAGTGTTCGGAGGCTGTGGTGGTGGGATGGGGGAGCTCTTGAACAATCAACTTGAGGAAACTAGTGGAGAAAATTGTGGCTGTTTATATTTAGTCCCATTTACCACAGAGTCCAGCATCCAGCAAACTGTGACATGATCTTTAAATGGGGACAGGACTACAGAGATGCAGAATGACTAAATTTTATATATATATTAAATTAAATTATCAAATATTAGTCCTGCCATACATCGGCAAATGAGAACACTGTACGAGCCAATTTTTCACCATAGCCATTTCATTTTGTGACTCCATCTTGTTGCAACAGGACTGTGAGTAAAAGTCTAATCAAAGAAACATTTGCAGTTATATGTTACAACATAAAAACTGGCTGCAGTGTTTTTAGCCACTTTACACTTCTACTCTGCTACAGTTCTGATACAGGTGCTAGTTAGGTGCTAGTTAGGTGCTACTTTCCAGCAAGGATTAGACATTAAAAAAACAACAGAAAAAATACATGCAATGAGCAGATAATGTCTCATGTCTCATACATATGTGAGTTGTTAGCGCTAAAAAGACATTCCTCCTCTGAACTTCTCACATGGTTTAATTTTAATAACTGCTTGAGCTTCAAAGAAAATCCTGCAGTATTTCACAATAAAATTAATCATTTCATCAGCTCTCAGATTTATCTGGTGACCCTTTATCTGGCACGCAGCGGCGTCCTGTCATAAACGCCACACTGCTGCTCAAACACACTGGCAAACATCACAGAAACTTCTCCAGTTGTCTTCCAGAGTGAATAAACAGACGCCTCTCTCTAAACAATGGACAGTGTCTTGAAATATAACTATGCAAACCTTCCAGAAGTTATGAGCACACATGCAGTTCATCTTTTCTTGTTTCAAAGTTTTAAAAGACCTGTATGCGTTGACACTGGAAATTTTCAAAGGTAACTGGGTCAGCACGGTGGATTGTGCAGGCATTCTTCTTCTTCTTCTTCTTCTTCTTCTTCTTCTTCTTCTTCTCTATGTGAGCTTTACGGCGACCCATAAAGGCAATACTACCACGTGTAGCATCTGTTATCCAAGACTGGATTCTCCCTGAGTGTTGAGAGGAGGATACTTCCACAGTCTGAGTAGACAGTCAGAGACACAGCAGACAGCTGACTGATCCTGCTAAAGAAAACAGCTGGAAGATCACTAAGGAAATACCAGCTACAGCACAGCAGGGGTTCGCCACTGTGTATGCAAGTGTGTGTCCTGTGGTGCACACTCACTTTTTACTCATGCAAGATTTTTATGTTCAGGCTCAATATTTGGTTTCAATCCTGACTTGCGATGAACCTTGGAGTGTAAATGAGAATCAGACACACACTATTTTCAGTTACAGAATTAAAGGCTGACTTTCTTCACAGCTTTCGACGTAACTATGCAAACCTTCCAGAAGTTATGAGCACACATGTAGTTTATCTTTTCTTGTTTAAAAGTTTTTAAAGACCTGTCTTTAAAACCAGCCAGATGCTGTGACACTGGAAATTTTCAAATGAAATTGGGTCTATGGGGTGGATTTTCAGGCATTGTCTCCTTCTTTTGTATGTGAGCTTTATGGTGACCCAAAAAGGCAATACTCATGTGCTTTTCACAAACACTTCACTTAAATATTTGTACAATTTGCTGGTCTATGCAATGATATTTATGTATGCTTAGGTTATATGGGTTATATGACTACCCAATGCGGTGAGCTTATCAGTCTAGTCACATGACATATGTTATTTAGGGCCCATCCTTTGTAAAACTCCCACTGTTCAGGAGAAGCAGATATTAAAAAATGAAGAAAAAGAAAAGTGTAGTGAGAATCATGGCTAATGTTGGCATGCTGCTAATTTCCACTTCCAAGTCGCTATCATGGCATGTACTTATTTTCTCAGTCAGATTCAACTAGTATCCTCCCAAGCTCCACTCTGTGTTCCAAGTATGGTTTCTTCTGGCTCTGAAAACAGATGTTTATGGCCATAATACCAAGCTCATTGGGGAAGGTTCCTGTTGATACTGGCATCAGAAAACACATTCAAGTGCCATTCTAGAGGACATGAACAAACAACATATTTTGGTCTTTAATTTGGATAAGATATCTCAATGGAATCTTAGAATTTAAGTTTAGTAGTCAGGGCATATAAGTTTCGAAATAGAAAATAAACATGTTCTTTTCTGTACATCTGAAAATATATCAAGGTACTACAATTCATTTTCTCTGGAAGTATATATACATTTTTCAACAGAGGATCGTAATGTCTTTGCATTACCTCAAGGGATGACCTCATCCTTTTATAGTCCTCTGTGTGTATATGAATGTTTACTGTCAATAAAAAAGTGAGATATCTAGATGGGTTCATGAATTTAACTTGTTCATACATTGCAGAAATGCTAATATGTGCATCCACTGAGAGTTCAATGCACTATAATAGACTCTAGCATCCAGAGACACAGAGAAGACATGAAGAGCAGCTTGTGTTTGATACCATTTATGTCCATACTGTCTACTAGCTATTAAAAGGAACATAACATGATAAATTGTTAGAAGTCAGGATCATCAATTTTGTGTGGTCAGTGCAAGAGCCTCAAATCATTTCTGTTCATCAAGGCAGAGCCAAAATGAAGGAATGCTTACAGTGATTATAGGCTTTGGTTGAGGATTAATTATCACTCCATGAATAATTCTGTTGAATGCACTGACAGCAGCCCAGGGGTGGAGACTGGTGGTGATGGAGATTAAATATGATTTTGTTTGGTTAGATTTTGGTCTCTTAACTGGCTAATTCAATTAAAGCTATTTTGCAATGCTTGATTTTCCTTTCCAAATATTATGTCCTGACATTTGTCACTGCAGCGATCAAACATCCAAACACACGGTGCAGCACGAGGTATTTAAACAATGATCAGGAAACATCTTCAGCAAATTTCCAGCCCATTCCTGAACCCTGGGGCTAGATTTTGAGGTATGCACGCTCCCCCTCTGCCTGAATTATGCAGCACAGTCAAGGCCTAGTTCAGCAATGCAAACCATGTGAGGTTATTTTACAAGGCCAGATTTTATATGAGCATTTAAAATGTGCAAGGCAACTTAAGGTAAAAAACTGTCCTCTGGATGGAGTTGTACTCTGCCTGTTGTATAAATGGTGATTATAAGTCAATGAGGGCTTTGGCGCTTTGGACTTTAATCGTGCTGTTGATGAAAAGCTGTCAGTTTTTGTCAGGTCTCACACTGCAGGCCCAAAACCCAGAATATCATAGCAAACCGTGAACAATGAGATTTATTCCCCACACATTTTGAGCCTGTTCAAGTCATCCAGGACAACCAACGACGACCATATCCTGCTGAAAATTGAAAAATTAAGAGAGGATGAAGAGGACTGACAGGAATTGTTTAAATAGGGAGTTTACAGCAGCATCATGGATCCTCTGTCTTACTTTTTCCTTTTTCTTTCTTTCTCTTCTCCAGACATCATGTCAGAATGAGAGCACAGACCACAGCTGCTGCTATGCTAGTACTGAATGTTCAGCACTTAGAAATCCCATTAATCATTACCAATAAATATGGGAAAAAGTACAACAGCAGGAAAAATGAAAAACAATTTTATTGGAAAGTTCTTAAACTCCAGCTATTTTTAATCCATACAGCTGAAAGGATTATATTCACATGCACACAGTGACCGGGCTGCTGACCACACTCCAGTAAAGGTCTTACTCGGGTTAATTTGTTTACATGAACATTTGACATCCTGATCTTCACTGGTGTTGCCTTGAATAAACCAGCAAAATGTTCCTGTCCCCCTTAATAGTTCTCATCATGCCATGGGTTAAGTGTGTGTCAGCTCAAGGACAAGTTACAGTTTAACAGTAAACACACACAAAAAGACATTAAATCTTTTACAAACATTCTATTTTATCCCTGATAGCGTTTTAAAATAGGTACAATATTTTTATATTTTTTTTTACAATCACAGTATAACAATGTGAAAGAAGTGAAAAATAGTGAAAAATCTACAGAGAATTACCAGCTGGATGAGCAGCTCCCCTCAGCTTCACAGAGTTTTATAGCGATTCTCAGATAAATGCAGCAGTAAAGCTCATAACTTTATTGTTTTGGTTTTCTCTCACTGCTCTCATTGTGTCATTTTGCTAACAAATTCACCACAACAACTGAAATGTTAATATCGTGTTCTTGTGTGTTTTGATTTTCCCGTGTGACCAAAATAAATTACTGCAGGCTTAAAGTTAGTATTTAACTGTTTTTGGTTAGCATTAACCAGCTAGTCACTAACTTTAATTATCTTAGCTGTCAATGCTGCTTTGACATCATTAAAATGTTACAACTGCACTAATTGTGAAAATACGTGAAATATTTTCACCTTATAAAACAATTGCCTATACACATCCAACAGATCCAGAGCAACCCAAACATTCATATTTTGTTTGATTTTATCTGTGCTGGGTATGTTTTTTTTTTTTTTTTGTGGAGAAACTGGGACCCCGGTATAAAGCTAGAGTTCATCCATTCGTTTGTATGGTGCCTGTTTTTCAGGGATGACTATATGCAAAGAACAAGTTTCACTATATGTTCCTCTTTTTGACAAAGTGTGATTGTATGTGATCAATTCTAAACTAAAACTAAGCATAAGTACAACCTTGTTGATGTGAGGGTTTCAATCTAATTCAAGTTATAAATGAAGTGAAAGGACAACAAGGAAGTTAAGATTTTTAAATGTCTTGTTAAATTGCTCCTCTCACTGGACTCTTTGTTTTTCAAAAGTTACCCTAGGTCAGTTCAGCTTTGACTTTATACCAGACCAGAGACCAAGTGTAGTCCTTTCCAGCTGTGGTGTTCCGGGAAGTTTTATAAGAAGACTCATTGTGCCCATTAACCAAACTCTGAGCTTTGGAGAATGTTTTTTCTTTTTTTTTTTTTTGAGTTTAACCATGCACAGAACTTGATGCTGATATTCCACTAGGTTCAGTGTGAGACTTTTTCATTGCAATGATGACTCTGTCTGTGGTTTTGCCTTGTTGTAAATGCATTATGGAGTTCTTGTGGTCTCCCAAAAGAAAGTCATGAAAAACAACTAAAGGCTGACGTCTGTGGGGTTGCAGTAACAATGGCTCTGGTTGTAGGAAGAACTAAATCACCCCCCCTTGCACAGTAGGACAGCTATACATGGAATAGAATATAACTGGCATTGCAACAAGCTACTGTCGTACTGGATTTATGACTTGGCATATTAGTGGTCTGTTTTATTATAATATCATTGCCACAACTATTAAATGACCTCCACAGTGACACAAACAGCATTGTTGCCAAAGGGGATGTGTGGACAAAGACACACTTTCCTCTCAAATCATCAGCTAATAAAAAATATTTCCAAGTACTGTAAGGCATTAGGACTCTGAGAATCATTTACTTCATCAGGGAAGGAGCAATTTCCCAAGCCCTTGAATACACTGACTAACAAGCATTGAAAAATTATTGTCACTTTTTGTTTAACAAGTGCTGGCACATGCATTCGAATAAAAGCTCAAGGCCACTCATAGCTCATGAGAGCCAACGGCTGACAAGGTGGTTAAAAATACTCGAGGTAACAATCTTTGTGTTTCAATGTGTTGTTTAACCATGCTACAGAAATACAAAGAACATTGAGAGTGATGAAATATTTGTAATGGGAAGATGGAAGTACTTTTTGCAGTAACTCAATGGGCAATGGGGTTAGGGTTTATTGGAATTAACAAGGGGTGGCAATTGTTTCAGTTCTGATTAGAAGTACAATACTGAAAGAAGTGAGGTCAGCCTTTGTCCTCTTCAGAATGAACATCATGCCTGGCTTTAATAATGGTACATTATACTTCCCTAAACCTATAGCATTCAATATTTTCAATGTCAACTGTTAATTACTCACTGGGAAAGGTGTGATTTCACATCATCTTTCTAGGGTAAGGGAAGCTGTTTCTTTGGGAATTTTAAAATTCAGATTATTGGGTCATCTGTTAACATTATTTATATCTAAAGATGACATCTATATGATGTGTTTGATTCAGCAGTACAGGTTGTCCTTAATGTCCAAAATAGGTACTTTACACATAGTTTTAACAATTATTTCTATTGGTTGTATTAACACTGCACTTGCCAAATTAAGTGCTGGGATCTTAGAACAAGCAAATTTGCCCAAACAAGACTGGGGAAAAAAACATGAGTGGTTATATGATGCAAATTTTAAACAAATCAAAGCCAGACATTTTGGGAAGGAACAAAAGACTGAAGACAATGCAAGGCAGTGTAGACAGAGGCACAGTAAGCTACTTTTTTGTAGTCTTTGCTTCCTGGGACTTGTTTGGTAATTAGTTATCAGTGGAAAAGCACAAAACTAAGTAGTTCAAGTGTGTTGTTAAATACAAACCTCTGAAGTGGAAAAAACAATGAGACAACGAGAGAAGCCACCTGCGACTGAGTAAGAACCATTAGCTAACCAACCCAACCAAATGCAGCTCCAATATTTGGTTAAAAAAAAAGCAATAAAAAACACAGGTACTTTTTATTAATTGACAACTCAACTGTGAGACCCTCGTGTTGCAGGTGCTGGTTCAACTTCGACCACTGTATTTAATGTAGTTCTGTGCACAGTTTTCATGTGCAACAAGAGAACATTACATGATATTTGTGGGTGCGCACACTTTTAGTTTGATCTCTAAATATAGTTAAATAGCTGTGTAGCCTGGCGACCCTACAGGTTTATGCGCAACCCATACGATCACCTGACTGCTGGTGTTAGTGACCTCATCGTCGTTTTCAGACGTCAGCTCCTACTTTCGAAAGTATAGTTATCATCACCAATTTAAATTTTGTCCAAAAAGACAACAAAGACAAAGCTGAAGTTGCAATAAATTTAAGTTAATAATAATAATGATAATAAATAAATAATAAATCTAGGCAGGCTTTTATCTCTTTTTCACACAAATGCTTTTTGGGATGAGAGACTACAGAAATAAAGTCTTGATCACTCAATCTGGTGACACAAAATTGAACTGTCTCATGCTTGCTGCCAGTAAACTACTTTCCCAGGATTTCCTTTCAAGGGGAGGATGCTCCTCAAATATTATAGATTAACTTTTTTGATTCCAAGGCCAAACAGAATCCCTTGTGGCAAAAGAGCCATTTGTCTTTATTATATCCTGAGTGGGAAATCCATCATTAACTGACAAAATAAGGCACAACATTTTGAGAAAATGTCCTTTTTCTGTGGGAGTGACTTTTCTTCCTGTGAGTAAAAGGAAGTGCATCACAAAAAATCATGATGTACTTAATGACGTCAAATCATCTGTTAGGCAGAATTACCAATAAATCCTTGTTATTCTTTCTAATACGTCTTATCTGGAGGATGAGTTGCACATTAAGTCACATACACAAATACACATCCACTTACTCACACTCTCTCTCCACATGTAGATTAAGCCAGCGTTCACTGACACACAGTCATCCAGACCAGACAGAAGCAGCAGGTCACAGATGACGCCAAAGGCCTGGCAGTCATGTTTTCATGCGAGGGACCTGTCACAGATTATTTCTACTTTTTTCCACTGCTATTGTAAAGTGGGGGCCGCCGTAACTGCCAACTCAAATACGGCTCACTGTCCAGGACATCTGTAGAAGAACACAACACACACACATGGAAAGTTTTGTGGTCCATTACCAAAAAACTGAGCGCATGAGATGTGTTAAACCCTGCAATGGAAGCACTGTTGATGCAAAGTCTTCTGTCTCAGGATATTAAAAGGAAACCTTCCAGTCACAGGGTACAACAGTTTTTAAAACAGGTTTAACCCTAGAACACTAACGTCGGGTGATTTTCACCCACACAATTTTGAAGTGATCGAATTTTACAACCAAATGAAGGGATGTGTTGATACTTTCGACCAAATGTGTGCTCAGTACAGCTGTGAAAGAAAAACCAAGAGGTGGCCACTGTGTGTCCTATATGGCATGATGAACGCTGGTGTGATAAACTGTATTTTATCCGAGATATTATATCGGGTAAAATATACCCAACGTTAGTGATGGTGTTACTAATTTTAACGTTAGTGTTCTAGGGTTAAAAAGGTATAATGTATAAATATCAATAATGATATTGCAGAACAAACTCTGTTACCAGAACAAAATGCCAATTGTTTTGCTTAGATTAGGATAAGTGGATTACATAGGCGTGTTTTATCATTTCCTGACTGTAGATACTGTAAGCCACAGCTAGTATTCTTAGTTGCAAAAGATACGAATTTGTAACTTTCCTACAGCTGGTGTACAGCTCTGGTCTGTAAGATCTGGTTCTGCCTTACTTGGCCTACTTGGCTCTTACACAGGTGCCTGACAGTTAAATCTATCTGTATAGCAAGCACCTCATTCCTTTTGGGATTGTCTCCAAAAGTTCAAAATTCATCCCATCGAAGAGCTTAGGGAAGTAGCTGTGCAACACACTTCAGCAGAGGTGGTGAAGTTAATTTTGTGTGGACAACAGAACACACAAATCTGAGATTTATGCTTAATCGGATGTGTTTTCAAGCAGATTGTGTCGCTTTTAAAGAGAGAGGCATTAAAGATGAGAACTTGGCAAATACTTCTAACTAAGTTAAACTAACTTAACATAAACTTAAACGTAATTTAAAAAGATTAGCGCACAGCCACTTTGCTAAATATGCCTCATCCAGAAACCGTGCCAAATGGGGATAGTATTAAAATCTCACAGTATTAAAATTCTAAAAATCTTTTATTAGATTTTCAAAGCAGTGTCTTTAACAGGTATAAAGACACAATATAACCACAAGATGTATTTATATACGTTATATATTGTTTAATATACAGTATTTGTGTTGAATGTTAGAAAAGCAAAATTCACAGATTTTTATATTTCATGCATTTATATATATTATGTTCATATGTCAGAGAGTTGCTAAGACATAAAATATTGTATAACTAATAACTGCAGATCAAGTTCAACTGATTGGATTATGTGGTCACCACTGAAGGAATTTCCACAATGATATCATGACAAGTACTTCCATAATAACCAGGAGTTATAGTGTATGACACTCAGACCATGACCTCAATGCACTACAGTATTAATCATAAAACGTCACAGAAACCACAAATGTCCCCGTGAATCTCACTGTAATGTCAGAATTAGATTTTGCAACAGTAATTGGGACATTCGAGCACAGGAGTGACACACTGGACATCACTTATGTTTCCTGTTAGTACAGGATCAAATCATTTTTTTTAAATTAGTTATTATTAAGTTTTAAAACGATGTGAATAAAAAAAAAGAAGAAGTACATAATAATGTTTGTATAAAAAAAACTGTTTATGACATTTTTTTTTTTGCCATGGTCCGTCAAGTTATGTTGTTCAAAGTAGAAACAGGCAACTTTTCAGCTTTTCTCCCCTAGTGTTTCAAAGTGGTATTATTGTTGGCTCTACTGTCGCAAACACCAACCAGATCGTTTTTTTTTTGTTTTCCTCAGAGCCTAGCAACTACCAACAACACAGGACACACTGCATTTGTTTCCAAATTTCCGTGAAGAAACAACCAACTCCACCTCGTAAATAGAAGAGAAGAAAGAAGCGTGTTCACTGAAGAGAAGTGAAATTATCATAATTTTATATGAAGTAATAGCATAGTCAGAGTATTGCTTCACAGAAATAATCATCTAGAGCAGGGGTTTGTTTCCATTAGTCTACAATGAAAGCACAAAATCAAACAGGAGATTGCGTACCTCCTGGCAGACATAACTGTTTATGGGTAACCAGTCTAAAGACAGATGGTGTTATTATTCTAGAGACATCACTTTGTATGCTCAACGTGTATTTCATAATGATAAGTTGTTATGTACTGTTATGTCAGTGATTCCCTACTTTTTTTTTTACTTTTTTTTGTCCGCTGTAGCAGCCAGCCTTATCAGATGTCCTCAGGTTCATTTAAATTGAATTTAAACCTTGGTTATTTAACTTCAGTTGTTATATCTATATTATAAAATCTATCCACATCCCTGGCAACTAAACATACCATAGGACACCAGTAGCCTTTGTTGGGAATCACTATGTGATGTTGTGCATTTTGAGCACTGTTTATATATATATATATATATATATATATATATATATATACAGAAGCTAGCTGCCTGGGAATGCTGAGATAGACATGAAGAGTAACAAGAAACAAGGTCTGTAGTTTTCTCTATTTTTCTCTCTGGACAGCATCATCATCCAGACAGAACACAGCAGCCAAACTTTGTCCGTTTGCGGTAAAATGACTCTTTGAACTTGGTGTGGACTGCAGACAGCAGCCCAGAATAATCAGCGGACTCATACACTTGTGTCATAACAGAGCCTTGCATCCATGTCACCATTACAGAGGTATTCGTCACCACTATGCTCATGACCCCGCACATCTACATACCTACTGATTCTAATGGCTGGTTATGAACTACAAAGTATGAATCCAATTCTGACTTTAGGTTATTCTATCATAGCTTATGTCACAGGCTTTCCCAGTAATATTCATTCAAATATTCATTCGTCCCATCCTTTATGCCCGCTTCACGGGTTTTAGTTTTGGTTTCATTGTTCAGGGAACTAATTGTGGATCCAAAAGCTTGGTTCATCATTACTATGGAATAACATTGTCTATCTGATGATTGAAGATACACTGCAGGTGAATAGGGAAAATGTTGAGTAATAGATCTAATCTTTCCCATGTGACTGCTTACATTAAGTCAATTATTTTTTGTGTTCCAGTTATCTGAAAAGTTAAGCTTAAATGCACAAATAAGACATAATTAATGCACTATTTCTGAACACTGGTTTAATGTTAAATATCTCATTTTATTGCTCCATAAATCAGAAAATACTGTCAACAGCCATGATTTTAGAAATATTTTTTGTCATGAGTCTGAAATTGACCAGTGCATTAAAAAATTAAAAATTTCACCTGTAGTGTCTTCCATCATAGACTGCACAATTTCTAATAAAGTATTTCTGCTGTAAGTAAAACTTTACTTATTGATGTTTTGTTAAAGACCTGCATAGCCACACATAGAAAAACGTAGATCAGGCATGTGGACGCAAACTCAAAGAGTGGATATTTAAACGTGAAAGACCTTTGATGTGCCCACTGTCTCATTTCCATGCAGAATGCAATCTTTGTCCAGTCATAGTTTTAACATTCAGGCCACACCCCAGTTTTCCACCATTTCTCCAAGCACTGCGACAGTTCTGTGCAGCAGCATTTCAACAAATATTTTTCAAGGAGTTAATTTTGCTGATATATATATTATTATTATTATTTCTTATTTATTTTTTTAGTGCTACAATAATATGGTGCAGGAAGTTGGTCAAAATGTATTCATTTATTTGTTATTTTAATGCATTTGTTTTCATCATAAAAATTCATGAATTCCTCAGAATTATAATTCGTATACTGAGAAATTTATCAAATCAGTTCAGTGCGCGTCTTCTTTTTCTGAAGAATCTGCATCACGTAGGAGAAGAGGCCTGAGAGGACGATGCATGGAAATTGGCTTTGGGCAAAGTTGAGGCACAGGTTTTTCATCCACAACCTTTCGCATATGGAGTGGTTTTGCTATTTTAAGTGGAGACATTAAGGCTCACATTTTTCAGGAGTTAAAACCAACAATTATGTTTAAAATGTTTCTTCAATAGGTTGAGTAAACAAGTTTAAACTGGAAATGCGTCAGCACTTCAACAGGATTGATGACTTGATGAAATTTTAGACTTAACATCCAAACATCTTACATTAACAAAGACAAGTGCATCCAGCTGCCATGTACAAGACATCATTTAATTAAAAAAAGTCTTATGTTTAACTATCTAGATATGATTTTTCTCATAAAAATATGTTTATGTGTGTATGTATTTGAACTGAACAACCTTAGCTAGTTGTCATCTGAAGTTTGGTTGTTTCTGTGTTAATACAGCAACACAAGCAGAAAAATATTGAAGTTACATTTAAGAACATTTGTTCAACTTACACTACCCATTGGTCATGTCAGTCTGGTCTCACCAAAATGAAAATAAAATAGTTCACCATATGAATAAAATGCCACCCAAAACATACTGTTTTCCTTTGTTGTTGGTTGTTTGTTTTGTTTTTTGTCATTGTCATTTTGGCAAGCAATAACAGAAGGTTTGCTTTTAAAGAGTGCCTTAGTGTCACTTTTATTGGGGATTTTACAGCCTGCAACTTTAATGTTCAGTTCATTCTCTCAGGTATCATAGTGTTATTTTCAGCCACAGCAAGTAGCTGAAAGCTCTAAGACTCGGTTACGCACCAGCTGCCCAGTACCAAACAACAGTTAGCAATTCGCTGATTAACAATTTGAGTTTGAGAACAAGAGACAAAAAGAGAGCTGAAAGGAGGGTAAATACGTGCTTACCTTCACCAGGTGGAGAGCCACACACCTTAATGAATAACACTGAAAATGTGTCAGTTGTTCACAGCTTATTTCGGCTGTACCCAAATGCCCAGTCTAAGTTATTAGGTTAGAACATAAACCCTGAGGTGTCAATGTGAATTTAACTAATTATCTGGCCAGAGAGCAAAGAGCTGAGATCACTAAATGGTTAGAATCTGTAGAATGTGTACATGAATATGAACAGAAAACACTTTTATGGGAAAAGTAAGCCTGACAACATAGCAGTTCATAAATACGCATTAGCAACAAGGCTGTTGCCTCGGGGAGACACAGAGGACTGGTAGTGCCTTTCCAGATGTGTTGTGCTGAGTGGAAAACTAACGACTGAGAATCCCCAGATGTTTAACCAGAATGAAACCTCACAATTATTTAATAGCCTGTCCCATCAGGATAAGCCACTATTTGTCATCAAGTTTAGTCTATGAATATATTTCTGATGAAAAAAGAGAAGTTATATGAAAGAAAGACTTCACACAATATCTCTTATTTTTGCATGAATTCTCTTCTAAAAATAATAAGCTATTTAGGGATGCAGTAACATAAATCAATTTTGAAAGTACTCCCAAACTCTGAAATACCTGCTAATATTTTGATTAGGTCCAAAACACTAACACTATTTTCATCCCCTTAAGCTAGTCTTGCGCAACATCATTTAATTATCAAATCAGATTGTGTTTTTGTTCAAACAACGGCCCTGAGTGAACCGAAGCTGGGGTCACTCAGTGCCCCATCAGACCACATCCAACATAACCTCACCACTTTCCTCTAGAGATATCAGACCATTAGTGTTTCAGCACAACTTTGATTCTGCTTTATTTCACTCAGCAGCAACAAAGCCAAAGCTGTTGCAAAAGATTTCCATTTCATTATGCCCACTGAATGTTCCCGCCACCACCTTTACATAAGAATGCACATATTTTAGCAGCTTTAACACCACTTTCACATTTGGTTCACATCTCCTTCACTTTTTCCATTACAAGGAAGATGCATATGTATACATGTGACTTTTTCATGAATCTTATACATTTTCTCTGTGTCTGTGGTCTAAACGCATGTTATAAATACAATGCTCATCCAGCACTGGTTTATAAACATGCACATTTATGCAGCACAAACTACATTCAAACTTTAAAATGCTCACTGCACCTCACCAATCAAAGTTCATTAGGTCAATATGATGGCATATATAGTTTTCATGATTTTATTATTAGTTAAAAAAAAATACATTCTCACTATGTTTACATATCTCCATCATTGTATACAGTACAGAGTACTGTTAAGTAAGCTCATTATGATGGCATGTACAGTTTAAAAGTTGTTATGAGTTATATAATGAATTAAATTCATGTTAATACAACTATTGAGACAACAAACGTTCATATGATTATAATATTGTCATAAAAAGTAATCTCACACACATTTTCTCCAGGAAATGCTTTTTCTGGCTTGTTTTCTCACTTGCAGTGAAATGAGAAAAAGAAATAGAAGAATTTGGACATGAATAATTCAGTTTCAGTTCATGTTTTCTGGTTAATCTTGAACTTGAATTAAAGTTCAAACTGCATATTTCAATACCTTGATGATTATTGTACAAAACCGACTCTATGTATGTTGCAAGTACTTAAAGACTACATTTCCCACTTAGTTGAATAGGAAGAAGTATTTGAGAGATATTTTGAGATCTCTTTATTATTCATACTTAGCTTGAAAGTGATGTGTCTTTATATTTTCTCTCTGTATACATCATACACTGCTATTTTTATTTCCTAGAAGGCACTTTTATATTATTTTGTACATTGTTATTTTTAATTAGCTTTCAAAATGTGTTGTGTCCCCTCAGTGAAAAAAGAAAACAGTTTAATTGCAATGGATACAAGTTGAATTGCCAACCTCCTTTCACACACCCAACAACACATCATAACTGTTTGTCTATTTTTACCAATAAATTAATACTCTTCACTTCAGATCTGTGCAGCTGGAATTAAACTGTTTCCAGACGGAGACGCTCTCTGCAGTGTGTATCACTTTTCTGCTGCTCACACTCGTTGAAATTCATTCCAGTGTGCTCTGTAACCTCAGATAGGTCAGAGCATCAGGGAGGAGGTTGTTTTACACAGGGGGTTTATGGGGAGACATTCCTATGTGGGAAAACAAGGTCAAACTTACAAATAGATTGTGTGTAAGCAAAGACTGATGGAAATTACAGCCCCTTCCATTTCCAACCCAACCGCCAAGACCACCTGAATTTAGAAAAACCTTCCAAGGAGCTGACTTCCCCACAGGTTGTTGTTCTCCAGCTATGGCTTCAGGGATGTTTCTGTGAGATTAATCCAAGCTGAGGGGCCATTTTCCATTGAAAACTCATCAATTTACTCGTGTCCCCTTACTATCTTATACATACAATACCCTATATAGACAAAAATATTGGGCCATCTGATCATTACACAAACAATGACTTTAATGACATTGCATTGAATACATAGACAGCTTTGCTGTTGTAATGGCTCACACTATTCTGGGAAGGCTTTGCACAAGATTTTGGAGAGCTTTTGCAGGAATTTTTGCCCATTCATGTAGTGGAGCATTTGTGAAATCAGGCACTGATGTTGGATGAAAAGGCCTGGCTCACAATCTCTGTTTCAGTTCATCCCAAAAGTGTCCATTGAGGTTGAGGTCAGGGTTCTGTGTGGGCCAGTCAAATTCTTCTACACCAAACTCATTCAACCACGTCTTTATGGACTTTGCTTTGTGCACTGGGGCACAGTCATGCTGGAATAGAAAAGGACCTTCCCCAAACTGTTGCCGTGACGTTGGAAGCATAGCATTGTCCAAAATGTCTTGGTGTGCTGAGGCATTAAGATTTCCCTTCACTGGAAGTAAGGGTAGCAAAGCACTTGAAAAACATAAAGAGATGTGTCTGAATACTTTTGTCTGTATAGTGTATGTCTATGTATAATATAGCAAAGCTGTTACAAGAGCACGACAAGACACAAAAGCACAGGATGTGTAGATATAGTTCCCTGAAAAATGAGACAGCTTATGGCAAGAACAAGAACTCCAGTTGCTTCTCAGCCATGTAAAGTACAGGAATTCTTTGGGAGATTAGCTCAAGATATTCAAATCAAATCGACCATCTCAGATTGAGAGCTGTGCCTGTGGCTCCTATATCGTAGTATCTTATCCTTTTAATACTGGAATATTTGTCATTGAAGATTAAATGCGATGTATAAAAACATATTTGAATGCAGTCATCAATGCAAAATATGAAGTATAATTACACATAAGGCACAAACTTGTCGCTAATGCAGAAATGTCAGAGCAAATTCTTGTATTTTGGTTGAAGGCAGTCATGTTTCTTTAAAGATCTTGTTTATAACAGATATGTATGTCTGAGTCCTGCAATGCAACATACTCAATTTGGTGTTGATAGCTCAAAATCCTATCATATACTATTTATGAGTGGATGATAATTAGCAAAACAAAAAAGTCCATCATGGTTCACCTTTATTGTTCAGGCATTTTTGTAGAGCACACTGAGCGAGACTGTGAAATTTCAAATCAATCACACTTATGGCTCATCATTTTTAACATTATAACCAATGAACACATTTTGCAAAGTTATTTGTATGTTCAGTTATAAGGGGGCAATGGTCCCTCATATTTTTGTGGTGACATAACATGAATTTGTTACAGTGTATTAATATTTATATAGCTTGATATAGAGCGCACTCCAGGTGACAGCTGTGCTGAATGCACACAACTGAAACAGTAACTCAAATGCTTTAAAAGTCTTTAAAATGTCAGAATACAGCTTCAAGAAACACCAGATTCTCAGAAGAAACGGTGGGATAAAATGGAGTCAGTTATTTCACTGACACAATCAAGAGTGTTGTTCAAAGAGTACAACAACAGACAAGGAGGCCTATCGAAAGAAAAAAACTGAAAGCCAAAAACAGCAACAAAAAGACTTTGCCTGTTAGGACGAGTCTTTTGTCATGGAGGACAATTTGGAATATCGGATGATAGAAGTTGCTGTCTTAAAGATCAGCTTTAAGACACTCAACTCAAGCAGTACAGCACTGAACACAGACTAGCAGCTGCAAAGAAGAGCATCAGTAAAGTGGAGACTCAGCTAGAGAAGGCATATCATGACTTGATCAACTCTGAGAGAAACGTTGCAAGACTAACATGAAAATTTGTAAGGGAAACTGTAAAGTACTAACACTGCTTCAAATGTGAGGATGGTTTGTGTTCATAACTCCAATAAGGCCTCACAAACTGAAGAGAGGAGATACACGTCTGTGTCGTGTGGACTTGGAGAAGTTCACGATCAAACTCCAGGAATTTGTGGACTCCACTGAGGAAGCTGAGAAAAAGCAGCAGGAGAACTTTGTGGCTTTGAAAATAAGCATCATGATTCTCAATATGAACATGCAGAAGAAACAAGTCACTTTGTAGAAAAAGGTCATGGATCCTTTTCTCTGCCTGACTAAAGATGAATGCACCAGCCAGAAACATACAGAACCGACAGAGACCACCAACAGCAGACAAATAAGAGTAGCTACAACCACAGAGTAGCAGCTTCTTGATGCTGCTTCTTCAGAGCCTGGGCTGCAGCTCAACAAAAACCAACAGGACCTGGAAGAGGAGGCTGCCAGAAACCAGAGGGAAGAGGTTTTTCTGCTTGAGACCCAGCAGCTCAAACAACCACTCAGTTTTGAAGACGCCCATGACTCAAAAACACTGGAACTGCTTGGAATACAGAAAGTTTCGCAGAAGAAAGCAGAGGAGCAACTGCACATCATTATGAAACAGTGGTTCTATGGGAGGGCTGCCTAACACAAAACCACTGAAAATCTCCACCAAACTTTGCAACAGAAGCAGCAGAAGTTCAACAGCGACCTGACCTCCTGGTTGAATGACCTAGAAAGCAGAATGAGTGGAATAATGAGGTGAAAAAAAAGATGAAATGCTGGCTGGTTATTGACCTTAGTAACTAGTAATGTCACAACTGCATGGTTACCTTTGGAGAGCAAGATGGCTTTGCAGCAACTCTTTAAGTAACACACTAATACATAAAATTCAAGCCAACAGAACTTCAAATTTTCAAAGCTAAAATGAAA
Organism: Scatophagus argus; assembly: GCF_020382885.2. Classification (NCBI taxonomy): domain Eukaryota; kingdom Metazoa; phylum Chordata; class Actinopteri; family Scatophagidae; genus Scatophagus; species Scatophagus argus. The sequence goes on from NC_058511.1 coordinate 15,946,040, forward strand.
TATTCAGAGATTCTTGAGTTGTACTGACCAGAACTGCTAGTTAAGCTTGCATCCCAGTTTTTTCATTAATAAAGCAGTTTGACCCAACCTGAACTCGGACTGCTCTGTGATGCTGTGTGTTTTCTGTCTTTGTCTGCTTCCTGCCAGTTTTGATGGCTAACCCTGCCCTCATTACCTTCAGCTGTGTGACTTGTGTAGTAGCATGATGGTTTTGTTTGCTCTCACAGACTGAAATCCCATTTACTAAACTTCTGGTTATACATTAAGGACTGTGACATATTTTGAAGTCCCATGCCTTGTGCTTTTGGGTTCTCTTCACTGTGCCGACTAAAACACAGTTTTACTAACCCAAAAAAAAAAAAAAAAATCAGAAAGGGCCAGGCTTAAAAATGGTCAAAGTTGCTGATGATTTGTCCAGTCATTTAAAATTTTAGTGGATCTCCTCAGGGCGTTTTTCATCTGTCTTTGACCTTAAAGTCACAAATGACTTTGAAGGTGATGGGAGATAAAAAAGTAATCTATAAATTAAAGTGATTTAAAAGTCATAAATGACTTGAAAGTTACCTAAGACTTTAAAGTCTTAGCCTGCAATTGTGAAGTTGGAGTTTCCACATCTGTTGGTTGAAAATAAAGCAACGCAACCAGATTAATGTAGATCCTGATATGAAATAAAAGCTTTCCAGTTTGAAGCCAGACATTGCTTCACTGATGTCTCAGAAAAAGTAGTACCATTCTTCCCATTAAGATGGTGGCAGATAAGTGGTGAGGGAATAGGCTATGCTACTTTTACAGCTGTCATTTACTCATATATTGTAATAAACTATTGAAGTAGGCCTTCAAATGGAATGGAAGACACCTCCCAAGAAGGATGACCAAGCTAAGATCCTGTGGGACCTCCAGATCCAGACTGACAAAATGGTAATGCTGAGCCAGCCAGACATTGTGGTGATTAACAAACAACAGAAGAAGACAATGGTGATAGACCTAGTGATCCCAAGCGACATCAACATCAAGAAGAAGGAACATGAGAATTTGTTCTTTATTTTTTCAGCATGGACTTTAGAGGAAATGGTGGAAAGTTGGACCTCCTTTAAAGTAAAGGTCTGTTTACATTATAAAATATACCATATAACTACATACCGTGTGAAACTATCATTGCTTTGGTAAGTTTTTTCCCAAAGTCCTTATAAAGAAAATAGCCAATCATGAATGGCCCAACAGTTAACGCTCACTGCTGTGTGTCTGTGCTACTGTTACTGTTGAACAAGTCCGTTGTGGCTACTGTAATGATCTTCATTTTTTGGCTCAGAGCTGTTCAGACATCTTGCTGAAGTTAGTTTAAGGTTGAATATTCAACAGACATCCATCCTTAAGCTACAACACATCATTGTCATCACAAACTGCATCCAACTGCTTCATGTCTCATTCACATGCAAGAAAACGCCCAACATTATAATAATTAACAAAGATAACAAACATAGCTGTTGTCAAGGCTCATATCAGTGAGGCTAGCATGTTGGTATTGGTAAATTTTGGATGGACTTTCTCTGCCTTTCTTGTGAAAGTAGCTTGCTAATAGCTTTAGCAATATATCCAGCTAGAAGACTCCAGTCGTGCCCAATGAGGGGGCAGCTGGGCAGGTATGTATGTAGACAGGCAGGTAGGCTGTACAATCATTTCATTCGTTCACCTGTCAGACCACAAACAGGAAAAACTGTAGTAAACCTCAGGGAAATCTAACATTTGTGCTTGTTAATTTGAGAAACGGTCACCTCATTGCTTTACAGATCTGATCTGATGTTCTCATGCAATTATTCATGAGACAAATAAGTCACATGCTTCAAGTACAAATATTCAGTAAGCCTGTTTCTGTTGCAACATGTAGATTCTTTTTCATTTTTGTCATTTTAACTTTTTTATGTACACATAAAAAATGCATATAAAAATAAATGTTATGTTATCATATGTGTGTGTGCTGAACAAAAGGTATGTAAAGCACCAGAAAATTAATTTGTGTGTGACCGGTGGAAATTGTGTGTGTGTGTGTGTGACGGAGAGAGAGAGGTTCTTATAACCACCTCACAATGATCCAGTGTTTGTTCTTGTTTCTGGGGTCACAGGAAGTTCAGAATATTTCTGTCAGCATGCCAAGACTGCCTCCTCAGGGGGGCAGTCTTATTTACTGCAGAAGTAGAGAGAACACACGAGGGGTGTTCCTGTCCAAGCATTCAAGTCACAGGCATCAATGTTCCAGGTGGGACTCGAACGAGTGAGGAGGAAATCTGGGGGAAACAGTGGTGTTTCTAGGCTTCGTAAAGAGGCACGGGGGAGGCTATGTTGTGGCACTACTAAACACAATGAAGTGGATTTTCCATGCAATCAATCTGTCAAGATCAGCTGTTTTTGCAAATCAAGAAAGACAGAGCTACAAGATATTTTTTTTCTTCAAAAAATGTTGTTAATGTCTACAAGTGTCTACAAATGTTGCCTACAGGTTTCTAAGCTTTTTTGGAAAATTCTTGATTATTAGTTATGTAACTGATGTGTTCTTATCCAAATCTTTATAAAAAAAAACATACCTGACTTTCACAGAACAGCAACTCTCATGGCCACAAATTAGATGATATTGACGCACTTCTCTTTGTGTCCCAAGATTATTTTGAGTCATTTGCTATAAAGCTGCATTGCATGATTTTTGTTTGTTTGTTTGCTTTTGGCCACCTGGGGGCAGTGGAACTCGCTGGAAACAACACAACACTAACATTTCATTCCCAATTAAGGTTGCTGGGGGGAACATTTATCCATATCCAGCAGACATGGAGCAACATTAGCATTCATTTGGTATGACAAAAAACATAAAGTAAAAAAACTGAAAGCTCACAATAACTTTGTCGGGTTTTTCATATTCATTTATTAATTAATTAATTTATTTCGCTGAGCTAAAAGGCAATAAAATGTTTCATAGAACTGATTGGTTATATAGGTCTACTTGATTGTGTGTTATCATTCAACCTGCTCTCACTCTCAGCGAATCAGATAAGGCAGCCTTGCTGTGGTTAACCCTCTAGAATCATTTCTAGAGGCCCCCCAGTGCCTTAGAAAAGTCCACGTCAGGGGGTGGTCAAGGTAGTTATGTGGGTCAAACACAGAACTTTCCCTGAGGAGACTGAAGCTTGAGTCTTGTGTGTGATCAAATGTCAAAGGCAACTTTAAGTTACATTACCTAAGCAATGTAGGTAATGTAAGCTCTGTAAGCAATTTGACTAAGCTTAACTGCATAGTTTTGTGCCTAAACCTAACCAAATTGTGATGGGGGAATTTTGGGTTCTCTATATTACAATTTAATTAAGGAGTTTGGTCTAGACCTGCTCTAAGTGGAAAGTGTCATGAGATAACTTTTGTTGTGAATTGGCGCTATATAAATAAACTTTGAAATGAATTGAATGTTTTTGACAGTTTTAATATTCAGTTGAATTCAGTGAGGGAGAGAAACAGAGAGGTGAGTGGTAGAAGTAGAGAGAGATAACGGTCCAGAACTTGCACAGAACATGTTCAACAGTGTGTTCAATCACCTACTTAATTTGTTCGCTTTTGACATAAAACACAATGGCAGGAAATGGAGTGAGCAGTAACATGTGCCAATAACTCTACACTGTGTGTTACATGAAAACAGGCCATAAACAGCAATATCTCCCTGCAATTTCCTGTTGGACCGAAGCGATGATGGTACTGGGCTAGGAGCAGTGGAGTCTTTGGGAGAACACAGTCCTCCATTTGGTTACTCCTCAGCTCCTCTCAAAACCACTGAGAATAACTGGCTTTATGTGAGCTGAGGCCCATTCAGTTCAGCAGATTCCACCAATTAACTGTGGCATGAACATTAGAGCAGCAGCAAAATTCCATGCAGAGAACAGCAGAGGTGCTCTGAGCTGCATTTCAAACAAATTATAGTGACAGCCACTAACTTCCCTCATCATTTTTCCTATGCTCATTTCTAATACCTAATTTTCATTAAATATTACAGGGCCTATTTCACAAGTCAGTCAATAATTTTGTATCAAATATGTGTAATGTGAAAGGTGTAACTCATAGTGACCTTTAGTTTACAGATGGGTTATTTTTGTTTATAATTTAAATCAACTTGTTTGAAGGCTCTAGAGAGGAGTTTCTGTGGCTTAACACAGCAGTTTGAAATTTATAATAATGAAAAGGTATATTTTAGAAAATATCTGAAGCAAGTTTATTTGCATGAAAAACAGGCTGGAATATTTTAACAGGACTCAGATACACTGCACTTTACATTCTGTTTATAAGAAGAAAATTTTAGTATGCAATAACAGTTACAGTTGTGTTTCTATTAAAGTATAAATGACTCTATTTCTCTTTTGTGTTTTTATGTGCACCCTACCTGCACAGCAGACAGACAAAGTCAGCAACTAGCTGGTAAACAAAGTGGAGCATTTAGCAGCTAAAGATACAGACGCTTTTCTCAGGAGTTGGTGGAGACCAAAACAGAGTTGATATTGAACTTACATTAACCTGATGGCAACAAACATGACTACAAATCAGTACGAATGTTGCCTCATGTCTGTCTCTACCAGCTTTCTAGGATGATTATATACCAAAGTGTTTACAGCTTATTGCTCTGCCTTCAAGAGGTTAACAATTAAGTAATGCACCTTTAAGTTTAATCCAGCTAAAAGCAGTCAGTCATGGTTAAAACAAGTCAAATCAAAGACATAAACCTAGATGTCACCTAAACAAACATATTTTTGAGCCATTATCATATGACTTAGTACAAGGCTTAAGTGAGTTACAAAACCTTTACACAGGAAAACCCGAGACAAATATTTCCATGCAATAGTTTCCTGTGTTCAGCTCAAAATGTCTTTCATAACATCTGGTAGAACTTCTCTTCCCAAGCCAATAAAATCAATCTGTGTCCGTCATACAAGGTCCATAAATTTTATCCTATAGGTTTTTCTGTTTTCTTTTACCTTTTTATTTATCAGTGCAGTAACAATCTCACCTTGATTATTATTTTAATACTGAATTTTTCTTGACAAACATTATAATAGTTTGTCGAGAAAACACTAAAAAATTATCATCTTTCCTCTTCTGTTTCAAGGTGATTTATGTTCCAAACAGAGTCAATCAGGAATGAAAATAAAGAAGTTAAGATGACAAAGCTGTAATATATTTTGCTTGTTTAACCTGAAGGTTTGTGATATCACCCAGGAGCCCCAAGGGGACATTTCCTGCCATTGACAGAGTGGATCTACCTTTTCCCCCCTAGTTCCTCAACACAAGGCATAGTTTACACAACCCATATTTATCTGTGTGTCTCAGATGTTTAACCAAAATATCCTCACAGCATGTTCATCACAGGACAGCAAAGAAAACAGAATTGCGAAACCATGAGATAAGCTCTTTTGTCAAATGGCCCAAATATTTTTGACAGTATTCTGAACATGAAGTAGCTCCCCCACATTGTGGGTTTTCAATCACCTCGAAAAGAGTTTTGTGATTTCAAGGCTTGCTTGATATACAGACAAACATTTTAAAGCAATTTTTTCTTGAGCTGTCTCCTCACATTTCCAAGTAGGCAAAATTTATAGCTTTGTCATGCAGTTTTTACATGCATGATATTCCTGAAATATCAGTTATGGTTATTATGTTTATTTCCACAGGAGAATGTAAGAGTTTTCAAAAGTGTCCTATGTCACAATAATACTAATCATAAACCAGGATTGTGACAGCCTCACATGCAAGAAATCAATTGTAATGACAGAATTTTGTGTGAGGTCACCAGTGATGCTGACAGATTTTTACAAATTTCTGTGTAGTTTGAGCCCTTATTGGTAATAATAACAAAAAAGTAATAATAACAATAATAATAATCATCATTGTTATTATTATTACTGTTATATACACACCATTTGGATAATTGGCCTATTGTTATGGCTTCTCTAGCTTGCGCACTATCTATCTATATGAGCAAACAGCTATCTGTAAGTACTTAATTTGACCCAAAGCATTCTGCAAAAAATAAACACTAAGTATTCTTATTATGAATCATCATTCTGATAAAGACAAAATTTTGAAAACTTGAAGGAATGGCGGAAGTGGAAGTCTTTAAAGAATGGACAATATTGAAAATGAGCCAAGCCAGGAGTCATCTGATTCAGAAAAATGACGGTGTACGGAAGTCCAATGTACGGAAGCCCTGAGAGGAAAGTGAGAAAATGATTTAAACTATTTTCTGTCCCATGTTTATGAATTAAGAATAACTTAAAAAGGTTTTGTCAGGGAAGGAAAACAAATTTTATCAAGAGAAAAACAGTTTTGCAGGATCATTTTCCTAACCTTTGTCCAGGCTTTTCATCTGTTCTTCTCAAATATTTTCTCAGGTGAAAAACATGTTTTGTCAGGCCCACCACTACTACTACTTACTGCAGCACATTTCTTTTATTTTGCTAAGTTAACCTTTTATTCATTTTTTTTTTAAGCTTGACCCTTTGTAATGATAATAATCATTCATCAATAATCATCAGTTCATACTACAGGTTGATTTACTAAGAACTCTTCTGGTTTAGAAACACCTGTCAAATACTTTTGAGTGTGTATTTAGATCAGATGCTGTTAATATGAAGTTCTGCATCTATAACTCCTCATTAAATCTTTAATCAAATTATTTTCTATGTGTTACTATGTTTTTCTAAACTGATATATATGACACCTAATAACCAATGATCACTTGTGGTGCTATGTAATCCATAAATGCGGTATTCGACTAAGCAAAGGTGCTGCTGTGTCTGTGACAGTGCGACTGAGTCCAGAGAGTTGTGTCCAAGTTGTTGTGTGGTGTCATGACGATGGAAAAGAAATGTTGAATTTAAGTCTCAGAATATCCTTTCAGTGTCTGTGTGAGTTTACATAAAGACCAACCACTCCCAGGACGGGATGTGCGGCAGATAGGGTGATCTGGATGGTCATGTGCTGTGTGTGTGTGCCCACTGTTGCCGCCCATGACGTAGCAACAGAGCTTAGTCAATTCCACAGGGTGTGGTTGGCACAGAGCAAATGATAAAAGAAAGTGTCATTCCTGTGTGTGTGTTTGTGTGTGTGTGTGTGACAGAGAGAGAGAGAGAGAGGCCTCGGGTAAATTAACCTTTGCTCTCCTTCCTTTTATCTTCAACCAGGACATGGAAACACCTTTTCCTTCTCCCTTTTCCTCTTCAAATGGCTCTCTTACACTCTCTGTAGTCCTTGACTGTACCGAGACATCATTATCAACTACCACGAAACTGAAACATGGGTTTCATCTCTTGGAAAGCACTGATTTCCTGCGAGTAAAATCTGTCATCGCCCATGCTGTTGTTGATGGGGACGGTCAGGTAGATACACACAGACAGGAGTATTAGCTGCTGTCAGTGGCAGTTTTTCAAGTTACAGTTACATTCAGTGTCAACCCAGGAAGAAAATTAGAAGCTAGGTAATATGACACAACATATTGCTAACAGCGGAAATGCAGTCTGGGTTTGTTAAATATACATTTAATGTTTCAAATTATTTTGGACTCACCAGGTTGGCTAAACCAGGTGAGGAAAGTCAACAGAATGTGAACTGGATGTAAGAAAGCACCAGAACTGAATCACTGCAATCGTCCAAAACTTTGTTTGTCTTGCAGAGTCAAAAAGTCCCTTTGGACCACACTGTGCCTCCACAAAGCAATCAGTAATGTAGATGACACCACTCATCCCACACACACACACACACACACACACACTCTTCACCTTCTTGTCACCAATCAGGAGGTACTGAGCATTTGGTCCACCACCATCACACTCCAAAATAGTTTCTTTCCAAGCCATCAGACTCTTAAACTCCCAGGAAAATGACTAACACGGTCACAAACATACACAAACACACACACACACCCAAAACTTACACAACTGAACAGTTATCCCCTCTTCCCATCTTTTGAGTCTGCCAGTTATAATTTCCTAAATGTCAACAGATTTCTTCTGCAGTCTTCTGTTCATTGCACTTTACCAACAAGATAAAGACACTGCCCTTAACATTTGGCTGTCAGTTGGGTGTATATAATCTTTCACAAGCAGCAGGAAACTAGGAAGACCTTCAAGGGCTGGTCAAGGCGAAGCTGCTTTAAGAAGTTTAAACAGAAGTATGGAGTAATGTCACAAATATCCACTTAAAAACAAGACTGTACCGAGGATGTTGTTGATGGCAGTGACACCAAACCTTGTCAAAGTAGTGGCATCACATGGGTTTACTGTGAAAACACACCAAGTAATGAGTGGAAAGAGCAGGCTCTGATTTAGGAGAAACAAAACAGTCTTCAGGCGTGTCTTAAAACGATCCCCTGGGTAAACTCAGTGTGGGCATTAAAGATAGATGCCAGGGAAAATATTTACTGAGACCGAACAGTCTGGCTTTTGTCGCCAAGCTGACCTCTTGTTAAGATTACACAGAAGTGTGTGTCACTTTATTGGACTGACTCCATGCCGTCCGCTGCAAGGCACCCTGGCAACGGTCAGAATCTTAAAATCTAACGTTCACTACTCAAATAAAACTACTGAAGTGATTATTTTGTTTCTACAGTACGAACAAAGGGTTCCCTCCCTTTACGCCTCAGTCACATCCCGTCCACCCCGTTCCGTCCAACCACACCTCTTTCATGATGGAAAATAAGAAGGCGCTGAAATGGCACGGAGCCCACTGCCTCTGTGAATTCTGGGTAGTTCCTCACCGTGTCATAAATGTCTGTAATTGCAGTGATATTTGGGTTTGCAGCTGTCTGCATACACATTTGGTTACAGATGATACTCTTTTGCATAATTTCCTCATGATTCTCTCCTCTGCTGCACAGAAACACATGGCTCGTCTCTTACATCCATTGAGTCACTCTGTGTCACCTTGGGTGGGAATCAATCAGATGTGGTCACATTCCATTCCATTCTACTTAAACAAAGCTCCACCTGGAAAGTGAGCAACTCAAGGAACGAGACGTTAACATAATCGAGCTTTTGTCATGTTTTGTTTCTGCACCCTGTGGCTTTAGGAAGTCTGTTCAGCCCTCTTGTTTCTTGCTTCCTTTTCAAAGTCCAGTCACTTTCCCCCCTGAGAAAGGTGGACGGCAGCTCTCTTCCTCCTCTACCAGGCCCACTCATCTGCAAGAAGACGCCGAATAGTTTACAAACGTTGATTTATACTGACCACAAGTGAGACAATTGTGTCTCTACCTGCGGTCATTATTGTGCATTAAGGAAGTGTGTCCGCTTTCCGAATCCATGAGTCAGTTTCATTCCTGGAAGGAAGGCTTTTTATATATGTTTCTATTATTAAAAACCGTTCAAATCCTCATGTAGCTGTTATACATGATCAACAAGAAAAATTACACACACTGTTGGTATTCACATTCTCTAGTTACAGTAAGCAAAGCAGTTTGCACAAAGTACCAAGGTCTGAAGTCCAGTTTTCTTTTAGGCTGCATTAATTGTTTTTTTTTTTCTTTTCTTTTTTATTTTTGACTAAAAACACAACATTGATGGATAATTGCCTACGGTTATCAATATGTATATGGCTGTAAAAGGCCACTGGGCGAAGTTGGAAGCAAACTCACGTGATATGACATGCGACACTTTTGTTATCATTCTCAGTTTTCATGCGTGCAAGCAAAAGATCGAAGACGTTTTCGGTGTCCAAAAAGGTGTATTTCTCTCAAATTATTATATTGTGGAAATCTGTCTCAGTGAAAATCATTTCATAAACTCAAAATATTAATGAACGGTGTTGATTGTGTGTGTGTGTAGCGGTTGTGTGAGGGTTGTGTTTTGGCAGAGATCTCCCTCCCCGTGAGACTTTAACAGGAATATCATCTAAATTCGAGAAAGGGAAGAGTCGCTGATGGGGAAGGATTAAGGGATTTTGCTCATCCTTCTCTTATTAAAAATTCATGCATCCGCGTGCGTATGTGTGTGTGTGTGTGTGTGTGTGTGCTCTGTCTGAGTATGTGTGTGAGTTTTCATGGGCCAGTCTCTTTGAGATAAGAACTCTGGACGGCGTGGGGGTTGAGCAATCAGACCGGGGCTTAAACCAGTGGCCAGGACGGAACTTCCTTCCTCGCCTGGACAAAAAAAAAAAACAAAAAAAAACAGAGACTCGGAGACTGTTATAAACGGGGATTATGTTGAGCTTTCAGTCGCTTCGGATCGTCCAACACAGAGGTTTATACCACCAGCTGTTTTAACACCGACGCAATGATGCCTACGACAAACGCGCTGATTGTTTGTGTGATTTTCTTGTGCGGACTGGAGGAAGCGGTCGTCTCTCAGCACGGTCGTTGCACCGGGAATCAATGTTTTGCGCTTTTCCAGGAGCCCGAAAACTTTCTCGGCGCACAGAAGAGGTGCAAAGGTCTGGATGGAAAGTTACTCACGTTCAACTCGCCAGACACCAGGACAATCATGACGATTCTACCCATCGGGCTCAGCGGCAGTTACTGGCTGGAGCTGAGCAGTACCGACAGGCCAAGAGAGGAAGCTGCTGCAGGTCTCCAAAACTGCTCCTCCATCTCCGTGTCGATCGAACGGAACTTCACAGTGACGTGGAAGCCGTGCCGTGAAAATCTGGACGGATTTTTGTGCAACTATACATTCACTGAGCCTTGTGGCGTTTTGAAGGCGGGCGGAGGCGCACAGGTGAAGTACACCGTCCCTATGGGCTTCGAAGCGAATGATACCGAGGCGTTTCCACCAGGAACCATCGCTGTGGCGCAAAGGACTGGCGTCAAATATCCCGACTCGAAGCATTTGTGTTTCTCGAAAGGATGGATTCGAGCTCCCTGGAACTGCGAGGTGCTGCAAGGCGGCTGTGAGTACAGCTGCAACTCCACCTGTCACTGTCCCGCGAGGCAAACTCTCCATCCCAACAATATCACCTGCTCCAAAGACCCGTGCGCCGAGTGCGCGCAGGAGTGCCAACGGGAGGGCGACATCTATGTGTGCAAGTGCAACAGAGGCTACCGGCTGGCGCAGGACGGGAGGAGTTGCGTGGACGTGAATGAGTGTGAAGAGGACAACCCGTGCACAGGTGAGGGTGAAGAATGCAAGAACACTCAGGGAGACTTCGAGTGCGGATGCGAAGATGGCTTCGAAGCAGAGGATGGAGTGTGTGTGAACATTGCAATCTGCGAAAGCTGTGAGCACATGCTGTGTGACAAATTCAATGGAGTTTATAAGTGTATGTGCCGAGAGGGGTTTAAGGTGTCAGACAAAGATCCCACCAAGTGTGAGCTTGACTGTAGAGAGAGAGACTGCAAAGCCATCTGCATACCAAACCGTGACAATGACAAGAAGGACATGGATCAGTGTTATTGCCCTGAAGGTTACATTATAGACATGACCAACAGCACAGCCATTTGCATTGACATAAATGAATGTGAGCTTGAGAAGCAGTGTGACCACGAGTGTGAAAATTCTTTCGGTGGTTACAGATGTTTGTGCAATAAGGGCTTCAAGCTGCACAAAGGGTACAAGTGTGTACCCACTGAAGAGGAGGAGGAGGAGGAGGAGGAGGATGGATCGGGCTCAACTCCTCCATACCCCACAACAGTCAGCACTCACCCAGCTGCAGTGCCCCCATACATCAAGACAGGCAGCGTCCTGGGCATCACCATGTTCACAGTGCTGTGTGTCGCACTGCTGTTTTTCGTGGTCCGAAACGTGGCCAAACGTTGCAGAACATTTGAGTTTTCCTCTCTCAAACATCAGAATATCGACATTTTCTATCTGCAGCAGGTGACTACGGAGACGTATAAGAGGCTGTCCTTCGACAAACCGAGTAAAAATGACTCACAAATACTTTAATCGCAGCCATGGGGAAGCTTTTGACTTCTTTCTCGTGTCTCATCTCCTATGAGATGTCAGATACATAATACGGAACCTTTCCAGTTATCCATGGGCAATTTTAACAAGAAAATGTGCATCTTTTAAAGCTAGGATGAGTCACATAATCACATAAAAAGAAGATATGAAACTTTAAAGCTTAATGCCGTCTGAATGTATAATAGATTTCAATATGGAATTAGTCTTTATTTGACTATCAACCTTGTTTCAGGAATAGAAAAACTTTGGTTTTCCTTCTCAATTAGGCCTTCTCAATTTTTAGTTACATATAACAAACAAGATGAAAAAAGTCTAAAAGTAATGGTACTGAATCGTTAATATGGTCGTTTTCTCCTAATTTTAGTGAATTCTCCTCAAAAGAATTACAGATCTAGAAATGTAGACCTTTTTTTTTGTCAGTGTCGGATGAATGACAAAATTCTCTCAGGAGAGAATCAGTTCTATGTTCGATTTCACTTTGTTGTCTAATTCCTTTGTAATCACACTCTGCTACTGCACTGTCATTATCTTCTTGAACACACACACACACACAAAAGTGACTCTGCCAATACTCCTTATTTACAGCTAGTATACAGCCAGTAATATAACATTCCTGGTATTGGTAGGAATACACACTGTGTTTGTGAACTACTTCAGATAAAACTCGGTGGGTTTTGTCATTTGGTGAAATAACCCTTTAAACTTAATGTTCTGAACAATGATTGTGTTTGTGTTCCATCAGCACAGGGAGTCGCTTTGACTGATTTCTTCTCATGAAATCTATGATATGGTTTTGGCTTTTGTTTTATGATATTTGAGACAGATGCACAGTACATATAGCTTTGAAGTGGACCGCTGTTTGTTGTGGGATGTAACAGTTGCCATAGAAACTGTTTCTGACACCTATTAAGTCATGTCAGTGCGTAATCAGGCTTTACAGACCATTTTCACAAGAGTGTATCTTTCCAAAATGACAAACTCACATTCTGAATGTCCCGTGTTTATTCATAAAGATACTGGTATTTCTGGGTGCATCATTTTGAAAACAAAAATCCGAATTCTGTTCCATGTGAGCACTGAATAACGACTGCAGGGCTTGATTTGAAAACTCAGTTCATTGCAAGACATTAAACTGTATGCACTGCAAATAGCATAACAAAACAGTTCCACTCCAGCTGGCTTACGTGCCTCTGAGCCTTAGAAATGTAATAGAATATGTTACCTTACTCACTGACGTGCAGTGCTAACACTGACATTTTAACTAGGTTGAATGTTCTCAACTTTACTGTATAGCGGACTGCTCGTGGTGGTGTCAGACGCTGTGCTACGGGCTTCGAGAGATTAACTTAACATGAATGTAAAACAGTGCTGCTATGGTCTGTGTATATGAAAACACACTGGCACCTCATTCTGATACACCCAGCCTCCACATGTCTGTATAACAGGCTTATTGCAGGCTTTCACTTGTTACAGTGTAGGCTTTTTTTTTTGGGGGGGGGGGTAAATAGGTTACTAGCAAGTAATAAATTGGAAAAAAAAAACAAAAAAAACAGAGGTTGTAGACAAGTTGAATTGTGCATTTTGTTTTCTGTTTTCACATCACTTATTAGTCTCTGGAGTGTGTCAAGATACATATATATATATATATATATATATATATATATATATATATATATATATATATATATATATATATATATATATATATTTCAACATTGTGCTTTGATGTTTCCTGTGAAAGAAATGGATGTAAATGTATAAATTACCTTTCTGTTCCTCAACTTTACACTCAAACTGCATAGTTGACATGAGACCCCAAAGGCACATATATTTGTATTTATACTACTTTTAACACTAAGCTCTACTCAGAGTAAAGGAGTAAAGTCCAAAACTGGGATAAGCACCATGTATGCGTCAGTGCCTGAGAAATATTCAGAACACAATAGTTATGAATACAAATGCATAAAATGGAAGGTTTGAGGAGGGGAAACTGAACACTTTCACTGGATAATAAAGAAATGACCTTCCTTTGCTCTGGAACCATTTCCTACTGTCTCCTTCAGCAGTATCACTTTCTGTACATCAGTCAGTTGGCAGCAGTCTGCACCACACTGAAAAGGGAGTGAAGCCAATGTGAAGCAACAAATCTGGATTTCACTGCGTACCTTTAGTCTCAGATAAGAATCAACGTGCATCAAGATTTGAATTGTCTTAACCTTTTTTTTCTCTGCCTTTTTCTTGAGATATAATTAGATTCATGTTCTGTGTAAAAAGTGAAAATGTGTGATTATGTCGTTTAACTATCGCGGTTTTAAACTCGTTTCAAGAGAAGCTGAACTGGAGACTAAACGACTCCAGACTGTTTGGGTTGAGGGGGGAGGCGCTACTGCGAATACGGGGCGTTGGGTAGATGCCCCTTTGCGTGCGCGCGGCTTCGCTGCGTATGTGCGTAAAAGGGATAAAAAGGGATAGTGAGCGGCGCAGTAGGCTGATTGAGCGACTTCCTTCCGCCGTCGGGGCACTAACATGGAGATGGGGGGTTATAAATACGAGCAAAACATTTTTTCAAACGAACAAGCCTATAGACTTCTGGAATGCACAAGAACCTAAACGAACACAAGTCAGATTCAAACATGAAGGATGTTAGAGGACTGTTTGCTGTCTTCCTGACTATCCTTATGGGAAGAGTCGATGGGATACAGCCGAGTAACGGTTACTGCATCGGGAGCCAGTGCTTCACAGTTACCCACGATCCCATCGATTACAAGACGGCGCAGAATCAATGCGGAGATCAAGGCCACTTGATGACAGTGCGTTCGACTGTATCCAATGATATTCTTACTCTCTTGTTGGGAAACATTAAGGGTCGGTTTTGGATCGGTTTACATCGAACCACCGGCTGTCCAGACGCTGCTTCCAAGCTGAAAGGTTTCCAGTGGGTGACCAAAGACAGTGAAAGTGACTTTTCGAACTGGCCGGCAACTTTTAATAACAGCTGTTCTTCTCATCGCTGCGTCTCGGTTTCCCAAGAGGATGATTTTAAATGGATCCAGGAACCATGCGGCGAAGTTGTAACCGGGTATCTCTGTGAGTACAGCTTCACCGAGCCGTGCGAAAGCCGAGAAGTTGCAGACTGGGAGTCTGTCACCTACAGAATTCCCATGGGGTTTGAGGGCGAGGATTTGCTGTCTCTGCCCCCTGGAAGCACCGCTATCCAGATGCCAGGTGAGACGAAATACATCTGCTCTTCCGCGCAGTGGCTGCAGGCGCCCTGGAACTGCGAGATAAACAAGGGTGGCTGTGAGTACAAATGCGCAGTGGACCCCAAACATGTGCCCTTCTGCTACTGTCCGCCGGGACAAATCGTCAACCCTGCAAATAAAATCACCTGCGAAGTGACCACAGAAGACCCGTGTCTTTCCCTGCGCTGCGCGCACGCCTGCTACAAAAATGGGGACTCTTACGCGTGCATATGTGACCACGGCTTTAAACTGGCGCAGGACGGCAGGTCGTGCGAGGACTTCAACGACTGCACGGACGCGCGGCAGTGTCCCGGGGTGAACTTCGCGTGCGTCAACACAGTCGGTGGGTTCCAGTGCGTCTGCAAGGATGGATACAAGATGACCGGCGACCTGTGCGTCGACGTGGATGAGTGTGTGTCCGCTCCATGTGAGCACATGTGCACCAACACTCCCGGTAGCTACGAGTGCTCTTGTTATGACGGATATAAAGAGGACCCAAACTCACCGAGTAAGTGTAAACTGCACTGCGGTGAGGAGGAATGCGTCGCCGAGTGCGACCCGAATGACAGGTTCCAGTGCTTCTGCCCTGAGGGTTACATAGCAGAGGAAAGGGCAGACGTTACGGTTTGTATTGACATGGACGAGTGCTCTTCCTTTTTTTGTGACCAGGGTTGTGAAAACACACCCGGCAGCTATGTGTGCTCTTGCTCTGCAGGGTATACACTAGTTGGTCAGTATACGTGCATAAAAAACGAGGGTGAAACCGACTCAGATGGAGGGTTGGAGGGCTCTGGGACTTCTACGATTCCCAACGTCCTCCTCACAACACCTGTGCCACATCCGGCAGATCCAACAAGGCAGCCCTCAGCTGTGACAGTGGGGGGGCTTGTTGGGATTATAGTGTGCACTGTCATTTTTATCGTCTTGGTGGTTTTTCTGGCTCATCACTTCCTCAGCGGTAGAGGGAAGATGGAGGGCGCCGGTGCTCTTAAAGGTCCAGAGGACGAAGCGCACGATTTAAGGCGAGTGACGAGTGACACTCCAAAGGAAAAAAGCTGAAGAAAAAGATAAAGCACGACAGATAAAGCACGACAAGTGAATGTACAGACGAAGCCCGGAAAGCAGATACACAGAGACAGTTTTGAATAGGTTTTGAAGGATGTAGAATTCACAGTAAAACAGTAAGGGCACGGTGTGGTTATGCAACCGGAGATAAGGCCACTACAAACTCACACAGCAGAACAGAAGATATACAACCAGACTATTATACAAAGTTTATTTTTTACGACGGATATTCACCGCATCCAAAGACTGGTTTTATCTACCGCTCAGCTCACATACAACACATCCAATGTAATAAAAATAAATGACAAAGAACTTTTTTTTTGTTTTTGTTCTTAAAGTTCATGCTGGAAAAATAATTAAATAATAAAAATGTGAATAAACTACATATATGGCTTGTTATTTTTTCTTTTGAAACGCATCCCATCCTCATACACAGACCGACAGCCCCACCATGTGGACAAACAGGTGAACTACATATCATCCAAGCAGTAGTTAAATGTGCACCGTTTCCTGCTGTGATGAACCCCTTTAAAATAATGTCCTTCACACACAGTATTTATGGAGTGTGAATAACGTGGATATATGTACAGGAGGGGTGTCTAAATTAAGCAGCCGTGGCAGTGATATAATTCGTAGTAGATTAATATATATATATGGTATTAATAGTCACGGTAGCAGCAAAGGCAGTAGTACTGGTGGTAGTAGCAGTAATAGCAGCGAGTTAAAGTTAGAGGAGGTAGATGTCGCCAAAGATGAAGCTGCCCATAAACCCACGACCCCTTGCACCAAGTGGAGCGATTCAAAGGAGAAAAACAGGAACAAGAGACTTGGTCGTTTGTTAAATTGCGACATTAACCCGGTGTTGTCAGACACACAGAGAAAATCTCCGAGCAGATAAAAGTCAGACAGAGCCGTGTGACCGGGCAGGTCAGCAGGGAGGAGGTTCCCAGCAAGCTCGGTTTTCCCTTCCTGCACAACAAAGTTACACAGGTAAGATTTTCACTTCATTATCGCAAAAACCAAAAGTCCCAGGTACGATTTGTGTCCAGGAACATTAAAGACTGACTCGCTTGTCCGTCGGTTTCTCCGCTTTCTTGAAAGTCGGGTTGTTGAAACACGCCTGCTGTCGGTTGTTTTCTACCCGACTAATCCAGCAGAATGCTATTAAAAAGTAATAACATACACTGTGCAATAAACCCTGTTAGTCTGTGCAGTAATGAACAAGCTTGAACAGTAGATGATAATAATGATAATGATAATTCATGGAAATTTGTGTTAAAAGCGTGCAGAGATTGGAAGGTGAAACACCGTCAGGTATGATTAAACCACATGAGTGTGAATATGTTCCAAACCGCACCGATGGTGGACATTAAAGGCACCACACACAGTTTATTCTAACACTGCTTACACACTGCACAACAGGAAGAAAAACTTTATGAAACATATAGAAATTCACAAGGAATTTATGTTTTGTTAGTATAATATCACAGCTTTGGCGTCATTGACCGACTCCAGCATTTTTTTTTCAGTTCAACAGTTGTAGGATTGAAAAAAAAAAAAAAAAAAAAAAAGTAAGGAAAGAAGCCGTTTTCCAAAAAACGCTGATCCTGCATTTCCCATCATGCAATTTGAAAGTCTCTACTGATGGTAATTTCTACACACTTTCGAAAGTTCCTCTAAAGCCACAGACGACATAATACAACTGTCCTCACAGGCAGTGCAGAACCCCTCACGGTTTGTAAAATCAGTGGAGTCTCCCTTTTAGATAGAAAATAAACAATTTACTGTCTTGTTAAATTGTCTAGGACAAGAAGTCGAAGTAAACCTCAGATTGTTAGTGGACAAATCTGAAGCCTCAAACATTCTACAGACACAAACACTAATTAAATATAATAGTATCTGGTATTGCAGGTGCAGCTGCAGTATGACATATTATTAACTTATGGCAGACATTCAATATTTGATTGGAGCTTTATCATTGAAGCACAAATCAGGCGTGGATGATTGTGTCAGCAGCCTGACACTGAAACTGCACCAATGAACTATGAACCTGCTAAAGTAAACAATCTGGTACAGTTTCCCCCTTTTTCCAACATGCCTTATTCATGTCCATACACACTGTCCTCACTACTATTTGCACTGTTTAGCCAATGCAACAACATCACATTCTTTACGCTTTGCTAATTTTTGATTTTGTCTTTAGACATCTTGTCAAGGAGAGCACAGTATGTGGACGCTGCCTCTTCATTTGGTTTTTCTTGCATTACACCTACAGGTATGTGAATAAGATTGAGCTCAAAGCTGATTAACTGAACAGTTAGAAGGCAATAATTAGAAATTAAGGTCAAAATGTGTAAAGCTAATCTTAGCATCAGGCTCCTGTTTGTCAAGAATGCAAGTAATGGTTTGCTAAATTATTTGTTGTCTATTTTGAATTGGTACCACTCTCATATCTGTATGGTAAATAAGAGTAAATATGAATGCCAGCAGCAGGGTAGCTTAGCTTAGCACAAAGACTGAAAACAGCTAACCTGACTGTGTGAGACAATAACAAAACCTGCCAACCAGGCTCACTGATTAATCTTATTTATTGTAAACTTATGTTTATGGGTTTTCTTTTTACTTAGATATTTGACAAACGAAAATTGTCAAATATCTTATCTTTCTCAAAATCTCACCAAGAGAAGAGAAAAAGCATATTTCCAAAAATGTTGAACGATTCCTTTAACTGTGAAGTTCAGTTATTTTTCAGTTTAAAGACAAAATGTAACTTTCCCACTTGCAGGTGACCACATGCTACCAATCATGCACTTTAAATGGCCTGGTAGCTGATTGTGCCTCACAGCACCACTACTGGGTTCCTGTTCTGCCTCACAACATCACCGCCCTCTACTTGGAGATGAACTACATCAGTGAGATCAACAGCACCTCGCTCAGAAGCTACGGCAAGCTGCTGGAATTAGATCTTGGAAAGCAGAATGTTTTGCTTACCATAAAGAACAATGCTTTTCTCAGGCAGAGAAAACTGACACGGTTGGTCCTAGGATTCAATAATCATCTTCAGCTGGAGCCAAGAGCATTTGCAGGGCTGTTTAATTTACAGCACCTCTTTTTGGATTATTGCAATTTGAAAGACTCCATACTGAAAGAATCCTATCTGCAGCCACTTTTGTCTTTAGAAATGCTTGATCTCTTTGGTAACGAAATAGTGAGGCTCCAGCCTGGACAATTCTTCTCAAAACTAACAAAGTTCACACAACTAAACCTTAAACTGAATCAGATTGAAAGATTATGTGAAGAAGATCTCGCTGGTTTCTGGGGCAAACAATTCCATATCCTGAACTTGAATTCCAATCACTTAAACAGGATGTTTCGTGGAGATTTTGACTGGAAAAGGTGTGGAAACCCTTTCAGAATGATGGCCTTTAACACTCTTGATTTGTCCAGCAATGGGTTCAACTTGAACTCATCACGTCAATTTTTCAAAGTAATAGAGGGGACACCAATTGCTCATCTTGTATTCTCTGGACACCTAGGCAAAGGCTTTTCACATAACAACTTCCCTGACCCAGATGAAAGCACATTCAGTGGCCTCATGAACAGTGCGGTTAACATCTTAGATCTGTCTAAGAATAGGATATTTGCTTTGGAGAGGGCTGTTTTCAATCTTCTAAAGGATGCAGTAATTATTGATGTTTCCAACAACAAAATCAATCAGATTAACGCAAATGCCTTTAATGGTCTTCAAGGACATTTACGAATGCTCAACCTTTCATTCAACCTCCTAGGAGAAATATATTCTTATACATTCACTAATCTGACAGACCTCAGGGTGTTGGATTTGTCTTATAACCACATCGGTGCATTAGGATACCAAACCTTCAGTGGTCTTCCAAAATTACGTGCATTATATTTGACAGGAAACTCACTGCAAGACCTGGGTTTTCCTGCATCATTACCAAACTTAGAGTTTCTTCTTTTGGATGATAATAGGTTGAAATCATTAATCAGCATCATTGACTTGGGCATCAACAGTATTCACTTTGACGTGAGAAATAACAGATTAACAAACTTGGAGGATGTTTATGTCATTTTATCTCATTTCAGTCATCTCCAGAATTTCTTCTATGGTGGCAACTTCATCAAGTGGTGCACCCTAAGAGCGAACATTTCAGTACCTCATAATAATAGTTTGAAAGTGTTGGATCTTCATGACAGCTCCCTGCAGATCTTGTGGACACAGGGGAAATGTCTTGACCTGTTTGATCATCTCGAGAATCTACTCGGTCTAAATTTAAGCTTCAATTCACTGGGGACTCTTCCACAAGGAATTTTCAGTGGTCTCAGCTCGATCATAGAGATTGACCTTTCATTTAATGCCTTAACCTATCTGCAGCCAGATGTCTTCCCAGGCAGTCTGAAAAGACTCAACTTGGAAAGCAACTTCCTAGCATCACCAGATCCTATGACTTTTAAGTCTCTCAGCTTCCTCAGTCTCGCTGCAAATCGGTTTCATTGCGATTGCCATTTGGAAAGCTTCTTCAAGTGGCTGAATGTGACAAATATCACATTCCTGAGCCCAGTGGAGGAGTACAGGTGTGAGTTTCCAGCTGCTTTCCATAACTTTCCTCTGCTGAATTACTCCACCATCATTGAACCGTGTGAGAAAGATGATGAAATGGCTGTTCAAGATCTTAAGTTTGTCCTCTTCATCTTATCTGTCCTTCTTATAAGCACAGTCATCCTCTGCGGAATTATTTACGCCCGTTTCAGAGGTCAGGTATTCATCATCTACAAAAAGATTGTCGGTAGAGTTCTCAAGGGCTCAGAACCAACACCACCTATGGAAGAGATGAAGTACGACGCCTTCCTCTGCTTTAGCAACAGTGACTACAAGTGGGTGGAAGCCGCTTTGCTGAAAAAGCTGGATAACCAGTTTTCAGAGGAGAACATGTTCCGTTGCTGTTTTGAGGCCAGAGACTTTCTACCAGGGGAGGATCATCTTTCCAATATCAGAGATGCCATTTGGGGCAGCAGGAAGACTGTGTGCATCGTCTCCAATGAGTTCCTCAAAGGTGCAGTTTTTCTGATTTTGATCTGTTGTAACAGCTGAAAGGTTACATACTCTGCTCTGTCATAATACTTAACCTCCTTCCTTAACAATTGCCCATGAACTATTTTTTTTTGTTGTTGTTTTTAAATACTACAAGAGCTGCTGCCATGGTTGAACGTGGTTAGTTGGCCACTCTACACTGCCCCTAGGTGTGAGCATATTGTTGTCCGTCTTAGTGTCTAAAAAATAGATGATGCAGCATAGAGAATAGATGAATGGATTGATTTATGTTTAGGTGGGTGGTGTGTGTCAGAAAACATCCACGTGCCTGCCAGAACCCAAGTTTTCCCCATAGAGCACTGCATTGTAAGCAGATGATTAATGATATTCACTTTGCCCGTCAATGGTTTTAATATTGTTATGTATATCTCATTTCATTCAAATCTTAAGCATAAAAACTTCATATGACATTGCCAGGTAACCAGGAGAGAACCCAGGAAGTCACTTCATCTAGCCAAGAAATAGCTACCACCTGTAACACCACAACTTGTTGCTTTTACACTTTGTAAATAGATGTAATGTTATTGATTTTTTCTAATTTAATTTTTTTAAAATTTAAGTTACTTTATTAATCCCAAGCTGGGAAATTACTTCTCTGCATTTAAACCATCACTGATTGAAACACACACACACAACATGCAATGAAACACAGTGGACTGCATCAAGCGTCCGGGGAGCATATATTGGGGGTTAAGTGCCTTGCTCAATGGCACATCAGCCGGCTAAGGGGGTGGGGACATTATCACTCCACCACACTCAAATTCTGCCCGTCCAATGGGGGAATCAAACGGGCGACCTTCTAATCACAACCTCTGGGCCACGACTGGCCCCAAAGGTTGTTAAGTAGTGAGTTTATGTGGTGGTAGACAGATTGTTTTTATACCACTGGACAGATCCAGGCCATCTTTATGCTCTGTTTCCACCCTCTATGCTAAGCTAAGCTCACTGTCAAAAAGCTGTACATTGATATTTCAGAAACAGGTTTGAGAATTTAAAACTTCTTGTCATCTGTCTGTCAGTAAGAAGTTGAATTTAGCACGTTTCCCAAAATACTGAACAATTCCCTTAATAAACAAGAGCCTTATTGACGTCCTGAGTTTCTGTGAGCTGGTACTATGGTTGTACTGAAGTTCTGTCTTGTATTTCTTTTTACACCTTTGACAAATTTAATTGAAAAGTTAAAGAGGTAGAAGTAACCAACTGGGTTGTGTTTCTTTGTAGATGGTTGGTGCTTGGAGGCATTCACCTTGGCCCAGGGCCGGATGCTAGAGGAACTGACAAATGTCCTGATTATGTTGGTGGTAGGGAAGGTATGTATTGTTGATGGATTACTTCCTTTGCACGTTTTATTCTCTGAGGTTTGATGAAAGCCATATTAAGAAATATAGGATTTCTATGTGTGCTATATCTTATCTTAGATATACCTAAAATAGGTTGCTACCCCCAAGCTGTTTGGCAAGGTAGGGGTAGCAGAAACTAGCAGTTAGACAACAGTTGCTGCCTCTGACTGGCTAACTTTAACTCCATAGCGCTAAGGGGAACCACAGAGTTGATGTGAAAGTTCTTTGTGAGCTCATCCTCACAAGTGACAACTTACACAGTAGTCACATACAAGTAGTCATGTGAGCCACTGATAATACAAAAATGTTTATTATAGTTACTTTAAAGAATAACTAACCGCTAAACTTTATTGTTAAACAGTTGTGAAACTAGACAGCTGCATGTGAAAATACCAAGCTTTACATGTGTTATTGGCTTGTGTTTGGTGCCAGGGTAGTGACTGTCTATGTTTTACTGAATTTAAATAGAAGCATAAATTCTTGACCTCAACTACTAACCTGTATATCCACTGTAACACAATACAACTCAAGCTGACTCACTACCAACTGAGGAAGTACGAGACAGTCAGAGCTTTTGTCCAGGGGAGAGACTACCTCATCTGGCCAGAGGACCCTCAGGACCTGGAGTGGTTTTATGAACAACTCACCTCACAGATACTCAAAGACACTAAGGTGAAAAAGCTTGCAGAGGACAAACCTGAGCCTGCCCAGCCTGACATTCAGTCTCAGAATGAGGACGGTATCCAGCTTGAGAACATCAGAGCAATTGCCATGTGAACTCTAACTGTATAGCCTGCTGATACCAATTTCTATCCTAATAATGTCACCAAGATGCAAGAAAGATGAGCAAAAAGTTCTCCATTGCCTTTTGATTTACCTCATTTCAAAGCAAAAAAAAAGGAAGAGGAGGTTTTTTTAATTCTCCAAAACTAGGTACAAGTAAGCACACCATTATTTGTATGTGTATCTGTTCAACCAACTAAATTATCTGTATCCGTATCTGTGCTTGGAATGGGATTAACCCAAAAGTGGGCCAGACTAACTTGATGTCTCAAATTAAAATGGATTGATCAGAATTGTTCTGTTTATTATTTATTAGAAAACTATTTAGAGAACAACCTTAGCTTTGGATCAATGTTTATGATCACAAGACTGTAAGCGAACTGTCTACAGCTATTTACAAGTTTTTACAAACTTGACTGAATAACTTCTGAATAAGTTCTAAAACATGAAGCATGTGGTTACTGTTTGAGGAAAACTGTAATGCATTTTTATTTATCATCACCACTAGATGGCGAGTGTGTGCCGTCTTCACTTGCTCTTCACATCAGTCTTGAGTGATCAGTGTGAACCCAGCATGTTGATTAGAGAAAGTTAAGTGATCACCACATCAAAACTGTGTCACATTCAACAAGGATTCCTTTTAATGACACTGTTTCATCATAACAGCAACTGCAAATGACACTGAGTGCTTGGGTTTGTTCAACTGTAGTCTGAGAGTCAATCTGAGGTCAGCCTTTCCTTTCATTTGAGCTGTGTGTCTAAAAACAGGAAGCTACTGGGCAGAGGAACGCTTCCGTCCGGTTGGCCCCTCCGCCTGCATCCTCCCTGCCTTTATGAGCCAGCTGTTCTGAACATTACAGCCTGTCTGCAGGCTCCTGCTGCTTATACACTGTGGACAGTCCATTAATCTGTACACAGTGCAATATTAACATCTGTCCAGTATGCTTTTATTATGTGCATGTGTATATTTTAGGATTTTTACCAGTGTGGGACTTAAACATGCTGTTAGTATCCCCAAAATGTGTGAGTATTATTTGAATGAACTTGTAAAGGAAGAAAGCCCAGAAAGCCTTTGGTGTTTTGACTGAGAATATAATACATCAATGAAATCATTAAAAATTAGTGTGAAATTGTCTTTTTTGCTTAGCCTCTCAAGGAAATCTTTTAACTTTTCCTTCTCTAATAATCTGTTCTTATCTTTCACTAGCTCATGTTATTTTTCCAGTTGTCCTGTTCTTGGCACACATTTAATGAATTCTCAGTTTTTCCCCCAAACAGCATTTTCTGTTCCTCACCAAATTCTGCTCATGACAGAGACAGAGCCAAAAAGGAGAGGAAGGACTAGCTAGCATAACTGAAAAAAAAAACAAACAAAAAAAAAAAAAACATGGTGGTTAAACACAAATTTCTTGATAAACCTACTCTGTCCAGTGCAGGTAATGTTTTTCATTCATACATTATACATCATACATCAGCAGCTAAAGCATTTTAGAAAACAAGCTAACTGTCACGCCTTGTGTTCTGTCTTTTGATTTCTGGTCTATGTGTTGTGTTTCATGTGTGTCTTGTCATGTGTTTCCATGTGTTATGTTCCAGGTTTTTGTCATGTCCTGTTTTATTTTGAAAGTGTCACTTCCCCTGTGTTTCTCTTTTTCATGTAGCTTTGCTTTGGTTTATCTTGATTGCTTTCTCCTCCCTTAATGTATTTCACCTGTCTCTCGTTATGTTGTCTATTTAGTCCTCGTCTTCCCCGTCACTCTTTGTCAGGTTGTTGTTTTGTCTTCATGTTCAGGAATCGCTTGCCATGTCATGATTTCTTACCACAGTTTTTTCTTGATCCTCAAGCCACAGTTTGTGCCTGTTCTTGAGTGGTTTGATTTAAATTAAAAAACTATTATTTTGAACCTCTGCCTGCCTGCCCTTTTTTTAAGATTCTGCATCGGGGATCAGTCCTTTGCGTCAGCGACGGAGCTTTTAGAATGTTTAGGTTTAGTTATTTTAGTTTAGAGAGAGCTATATGAGAAATATATACACTGAAAAAGGATACACTAAATTGAATATATTGGTAATTTGGGGTCCCATAGATTAAAAGATTGGTGGAAAAAAAATTCTGCTCTTCCACTGATCAGATGAAAAAGAAGGGAAACCTGTCTCATTTCCATAAATCTGGACCAGTCCACCAGCTCCACCAAAATCTAATTTGAAAAGTGGAAGCAAATGTTTGCCTTGTAAACAAGCTCTCCAGCTCAGCGGCCTCTTCGCAGTTATTTCAGGCCTGCAGAATATACTTAGCACAGACGCACATGCTTCTGACATTCTGCCTCGCAGGGAAATGTAATAAACCCTGCCCCCTGGCCACAGCTAATATTTGACCTCTGTTTAAGCAAATATAATTACAGGGATGCTCACGCAAGCCTGAGGAGAGGGAAGTGGACTCATCTTCACTGCAATGATTGAGAGGAGGAGGAGAATAAAGGTAGCCATCAAGGCAGAGGGAAACACAAACTGAACTCTATGAGCCAAAGTAAGATCTTTCCTTCAACACATGAAGCATCAAGTGAGCCCAGTGTGGGTGGTTTACTTGCGTAATGTGTTTTATAGGGTTTGTTTGTTTGTGGAAGTTTGTTCTGAGGTTAAGGGGTGTGACGGAGATGAGAGGAGAAAGCCAGCCAGAGCACAGTGGTACTTTTCCTCCCTTCTCTCTGGTACCAACAGCCTGCCTCAAGTGAAATGTTTCCAGGCTCGAGGAGTTTCGCCCTTCCATTTTCTAGCTGCTTTTCTGAGCCAACGCTGTGGTAGAAAACTAGTATTTCATGTTGAAACTAATGCCTTGTGATGAGTTAATCAAGCTTCCAAGAGAAGCGTTCAACCACAGTGTGAAAAGTGATTGGGACGTAAAAATAAAACAGTAAATTGTTAAAACGTCAAAGCAATCCTTGAAGATCGTGAGAAAAAGATGGGCTCTGAAACGCCACATCAAAAGAAAAGCAGAGAAATTTTGGGGTCTCTGGAGTATCTGCTTACTTAGTTTTGATCCAACGAGTGAATAAGACCATTGTTGAGCCAATAAGAGTTGACTAACTTCAGATTCATGCTTCAGTATGGCTTCCACTGTCCACACAGGACAGCTCTACCCCACTGTGGAACTTCACATCCACTATCTGAGAGCAGGTCAGCCTTTGCATTCGACACAAGAGGAGAGACAAGGAGCAGAAGGACGATCAGAGAGGATGACCGCTTCTTTTCCCAATTGACCTCCGAGTAAACAGGTGTTTTCTGCACTTGGTTGGAAAGGATTAAGTAGCAGAAAGAGGGAGGTAGTGTGAGGTTGAAGGGGTCACAGAGAAAAAGGAAGGGACATTGTGTCTATAACTGTCAATAGTTCAGACAGACCGCTCTGTGAGGAACAGTGGAGCTCTACAATGTAGGACTGGTCCTTCTAGGTCTTCTATGTTTTGATCCACTCCTGAGAGGAATAGTTGCCTCTCACTGAACAAAAATATGAACACAAATTTAAGTAAATTATTAGAGCGACCAGCCCGAAGCACACCTGTGCAATAATTATGCTGTTCAATCAGCATTTTGATGTGCTACACCTGTCAGGTGATGTCAAAAAAGTGAGACAAATAAGCCTTCTGTGTGCAGTCAAAAGTCTTGGCTTTTTTACTTCAACTCTTGAAAAATGGGAACAAAAGCAAAAACAGTGAGTTTATACTTCAGCACAGGGGCTAAATTTGCCTGCTTGTTGTTTGTCACTGGGCACATACCACACACTGTTCATCAGAGCTCCTTAGCTGAAAACGGCTTGCATGTGGCTCAAAATGTTTCTGAGACTGAGCTAAAACAACAGGTTACTGTAAATCTCTTAAGAGATGAAGGGAAATCAGCGTGTCATCTTTCAGATACATGTCAGGTATACTGTAAATATATTAATTATAGCTGCTTTAAAGTTGACTGAAAAAAGCCTATGTGCTCCTTTAATGTTCATTTAATAGTTTGGAGAAAGCTAAGATGCAAACCTAAATGGACCCTGTTTCAATAGGAAGCAGGCAGAACAGTCAGCAGATTTTGTTCCAGTGTTGCCCTGGAAAGATTGCAAAAGAGTAACTCATTCAAAATATATATTTGTTTGACAAGCAAACTGCTGATGGCAGCTCAGATGCTGACTTAGTGCTTTGTGCCAGAGTGTTGTCTCCCTATAATTAACACTGTCTGGGCCTAAAAGTTTAGAGAACTTTTTTCTATTGATGTATTGCGTGAAATGAGCCATACAACATCAAAGTTTGTTGTTTTGTTTTTTTTAAACTAAATCTATTAATGCGGTTCCCATTTCCAAACCTCAGTTTGGAAAACGTTTTGTTACTCAGGAACTCACTAGAACTGCTATAGATGGGACTTAGATGGACTAATAAAATCTGATTATTCTTCTTGTGTAAACCAAGTCTACCCAAGCATAAAGAGCAGGCAGTGCAGCCCAGCTCAGTTTAAATCTAATAAATGACCTCAGGCCAGATGTAGCTGATAGAACCGAAGGTGTCAGCAGTTATGAGACAATAAAACAGGTGCACGAGTATGATTAAAGGTATACCCTCGACTTTGAGCAGAGCCTCATCTCATTTTACTGTCCAAGTGCGTGTGTGTGTGTGTGTATATATATACACAAAAGATTGGAAGAGCAGTCAATAGTGATAAAAAAGACATTTTAATCATACAGTACATCTGAGGCATGTGGCGACTTGAACACGAGAGCACACTGAAAATTTAACACTAGCTCCCACAAATACAAAACGTGTCAGGCAACAACTTTTAATCATCTTGGAAAATGTGGCACATCTTTGTTACAGTTGATGTGATCATATCTGACAACATATTGATAATTACACACAATGTCACAATACAGATACTGTACGATTTTATGTCGGTGCAAATGTCTGCTGTATAACACTTCAATTAGCAAAATTTCTTGGAGGTGTCTTTCTGAAAAGACCATTAATTTTCCATAACGGTGTAGCTTTAATAATAGTGTGTGTTTCAGTGTAAAATCAAACACAATCTGGCCCATTAAGATCTGGTGAGTACAAGAAACGTGTAAACCGAATATATTTCCGGGCTGCTGTATGAAACACGTTGAGGCACTTGGTCAACAAACACATCACAAACCTTGTTTGATTGCACAGATACAGTACATCATAGGTGTCATTCCTTTTTATGGACATTTGCCATTTGTTATGAATTGAGTTCCTATTAAAATATCAATTTATCATCAGCATAAGCTTTCAGAAGAGTTATGGGTGTTTATTGCAATAGGAGGCACACTGGTTTCAGTTTTTGGCACGCTAAACTCTGAAGCTGAATTGCACTTCACTTTCAACGTCCTGTTAAAACAGTAGAGTTTCTTTGGAGAGGCGGACGACGCCCGCTGTCTTTTGGAGTTCCGTTTGCACTTTTTGACACTATCCTCCCGTGTGACGGGAACACTTTCGAGCTTCTCCTGGTTGCCAGGGATTTTACAACAAGAATCCATTTGCATTGTTGTATCTGTGGTTATAATGGACACATGGTTATCACCACAACAATGGTCACTGTCCTTTGCCTTCTGTCTTTCATGACTGGTTGTGTGTGGTGAGTCCAGTGAGGGGGAAGGGCACTGAGCATGGGGTTGTGTTGGGGCTTCAGTACTGATATTTGGGCTTGTGGGCCTCATTTCATGTCTGCAATCATCCTCTTGCGCCAAAGGCTGTGAGCCAGTGACTGTGTCCTGGTTTGAAGCTGTGGTCGTGGGTCTCTGCTCTCTGGCTGAACCAGCCAGCAGGCTTGCAGTGTGGACACAGTACTTCCTGAGATGGCAGCTGTAGGCAGCTCCTTGCCTGGGGGCCACTGCTCTTCCCTGGGAGCAGTGGTGGAAATGGGCAGGGGGACAGTGGACATAATGCATTCGACACTCCCTGTGTGTGTAGACTGGGTCCAAGTTTGTAGCTAACAAGGCTGCATTTTGCTTGCTCAGGGTGTTTCCTGAGAAGGGGAAGAGCTGAGGGGTGGGAGGGCAGGACGAAGAGTCCTGGGGAGGCTGAGCACACAAGTGAGGGGTCCACTGCTGAGACAGGTGAGAAGGAGGGTCCCCACACGTGCAGTTAGTGTTCTGAGTGTACTGGCACCTGGATGGTGTGCTCAGTGCAGCTACAAGCCCGTTCTCAGGGCCGATTCTACCAGTCTCAGGTTTACTCTTATAATGGATGTGTGAATAAGGGGCGGTGTGGTGCTGAGGAGGAATTCCATTAAAAAGCTGGGCACACACCTCCTGCTCCTCTCTGGGTTTATCCTCAGTTTTCTGACTGGATGCCAATGGCTCTAATTCATAATGCTCTACCTCCCCACCCCTGCTGTCCAGCTGGTACTTCCCTAGGCCAGAGCTTTTCCCCTGAGATGAGGGGCCCGGTGATGTGACCTCAGAGAACACCTGACACTGCAGCTTTTTGGGCAGAGGGATCTGTCCACAGGTCCCCTGGGGTCCCAGGCAGCGACACATACACTGAAAGAAAAAGGTAGCAAAGGCCCAACTGATGCACATGATCAGCATCATGAATGTGCCCAGCTGGGTGTAGGCTAATACGGTCGAGGGCATCATCATGGCCCCTGCAACAAAGGTAGTCAGTGCTGCCATAGCAATAGCAGAGCCCATACGGCTGAGAGAGAAAATCACCTTTCCTTCACGGTCAGGCTCTGGGGCGAGCCGGTAGGCCACCCCATAGTGAACAGCGAAGTCAACAGACAGCCCCACTGCAACAGAGATGGTAACGGATTCTAAAACATTTAGTTCCCAGCCCAGAAGCACCAAGGAGCCAACTGTGACAAATATGGTCCCGGCGATCGACAAGATGGCATACAGACTGATGATGATGTTCCAAGTAGTCAGGAGCATGACACTGAAAGCAACAGCCACTGACAGCGCCATGGCAACCAGAGTGCCGCCTGACAGGCTGTCCTGCAGGTCATAGAACTCCAGGTTGCTGATGAACCAGCCATGACTGAGGCCTGCTGGGGCGTACCGCAACTCCTCAGTGATCCAGGCATCCACCTACAACAAAACAACAATCATTAGTGTCAGAAAAATTAAAGCAGAAACAACATGTTTTGTGTACATCAAATGACACCAAATAAACACAAAGTTTGTACAGCTTAAGGAGAGATATAGAGGGTATCCTGGTGTGTATAATTTAACATGTGACAGGACCCTACCTCACGGTAGAACTGGTACATCTTCTCATAGGCCAGTGTGAAGAGGTAGGTACTCTGGAACTCTAACACTATAGCTCTGATGGTGTCATTGATGTCAAATCGAGGTCCAGGAGTCTTGCTATCTAGATGGTAGTTAGTACTCCGATCCAACTCCATGATGGCTCTCTTGATGCACAACTCAAACACGTCCTGCTTGTAGGGGAAGGTGGACTGACTGCAGCAGGGGTAGACAGAAGCCTCCTCACAGTCCTGGTTCTCCATCCACTGTTAACATAAGGGAGACATTTTTATTTTATTGCCATTACGTCAAATTCAGTTTCTGACTCTGTTTCATACTGAGTAAGATGTCCTTGTATAGATATACACATCACTATTTTAATACATACTTGGTGCATGTGCAGTACTGACCTGTTTGAATGTCTCGATGAAGCAGCTGGTGAAGTCCTGCTCTTCTGACTGAAAGACAAAGCTCTGATTTCTGAGCTTCTGGCAGAAGTTGAGGATCCACAGCTGAGATGCTGGACTGGCAATGTTGAAACTGCTATCCAGCATCAGTTTTCCCTTGTTTTTGGGGTTCAGGGGGTCCCCATTATCCACAGGTGTCACACCCCAGATAATGGTGATGGGCATGTGGAGCTCCTCACCATGGTGCACCCTCTCAAACATGAAAAGTTTCTTGTACTCAGCATCGTAGCGCTCAAACGGGTGTGAGGAACGGAACACCTGAAACTCTGCCAGCTCCAGAGACGGGAGCTTCATCTTTGGGTTGACACAAACCACATAGGCACCCCCCACCGTAATGGCAAGGAACCAGAAGAGCCAGAGGTAGCGCAATTTGATGACGATGCAAGGCAGCACCTTCTCAAAGAAGATCCTTGATGCCTCAGAAACCGTAAAGAGGCATTTGTTGGCCTTCTGACAAAGACCAGCCCAGAAGATGCGGGTGCAGTAGCCCCTTTCCTGGTGTGGTGGCTTGGAGCAAGGGAACACATTAGGTAGGTAGCGTTCGTGTAGCACCACCACAGCTGGGAGCCACGTCACCATGAGAATATAGTTCACCAATATGGCAGTACCCGCATAGACACCAAAACAGCGTATGGCGGTAATGTTGCTGACGTAATTGGCATAAAAAGCTGCAGCAGTGGTGAAGCTGGTGACAAACATAGATAGGGCAGCATGTTGCAGGGTCACACTGACGGTCTCTGCCAGCTCAGCATGAGGTTTATCAAACTTGGTGTAGTTCCACACATCGCAAAGGACAAAAGCGTCATCTGCACCGATGCCCACCAAGATGATGAGGGCCGTGAGGTTCATGAAGGGGAAGAACTCAAAGTTGAAGACCATTCGATAAAGAAAGTAGGACACAATCAGTGAGCTGATGATGGCTATTATTGTCATTAGAGTAATGAAAACTGAGCGTGTATAGACACACATGACCAGCAAGACAATCACTATAGCTATGGCAGGATACACTGTGTCTGTGAGGAGGTAGTCCTGAAAGAGGTCATGTTTGATGCCAAACTCAATCCCTGCGACTGTGGTGATACCGTCTGATGAGTTCCAGTTCTCAAAATTGTCCAAGTAAATGTTCATCATCGACTCTCCTTTCTCCGTGGGGGAAAAGAGCATGCTGTATTTGAGTACAGGTGGAGGATATTCCAGGCTTTTGGGACTGAGGAAATCTTTGTCCACCAGGAAGTGAAGGATCTGGTACACAGCGTTGTACTTGGTGCACTTCCGGGGCACACTGGCACACTTCAGCTGATCTTTCCGTCGCAGTGCCATGTCCCAGCAGTCAGGTCCCAGAGTGCCATTGTGGTAATACTTGGCACATGAGCGCAGAATCTTGAGCGTGTGTGATACATCACGCTCTGTGATCTTCTGGCAGGATGACCTGTTGGTGAGTACGGCAATGTAGTTACCAAGTGTCCAGCTGGGACAACATGAGGCATCGTTAGTGCGCTGACAAAGGCTCCAGTAGTCACGATGGGAACGCACCTGCAAACAGGAAAATAGTTAAGAAATAGTTAAAAAAGACAGACAAAGCTGTGTGAAGTCAGAATTGTGCTGTCCTATGCACATACCCTTGTGTTGTCCAGGTTGCACATTGATTTGATGGCCTGAATACTCCAAAGGTTCTTCCCCTCAGCTGATGTGAACACCAGTCTAGAGTAACTGTCGCCTGCACAAAGGAAAGAGTTTTATTGCTTAAACAGGTAAACCATCTTTCCTGAATTAATAAAAACTGGGAGTTAGGAGACAAAGACACTTCTACCTGCTTGACAAAACTCTTATTAATGCTATGCAAAAGATGTACAGGGATACCTTCTGTTTATTTGGGTAAACAGTGCATTTTTAATAAACAAATCACTTGCATAATTTGTATTTTTCATTTCACTCAAAATGCATTCTTCAAAAAAGTAAATGTTGTCATGTTTTCTAATTATAAATTATAAAAAAGGCCAAAGATCCTATGGGGGTTTTGTGGGGATTACTTTTGTGGAATTTCTGTATTTAAAAATATCTCACCTGGAACATCACAGAAAAACTCTTTACTGAAGTCCCACTCTGCTTGCCGTTTGTCTCTATCAAAATGGTCCTCAGGCCACCTGGGCTCTTGGTGACTGTAAGACAATCAAACATTGCTGTCTACAACACTTAGATGTACAGTATGTTTTATGTCACAATAGGAACTTTTAAAAAATCATTTCAAACTTGAAAAATGACCAATCTTCAAACATTTTTTTGTGATTCGATACTGCTTCCTAATGAGTCTTTAATGAGCCAATTTTGTTTTTTCTTTTGGCAGGGAACAAGTAATCAGGTGGCTGTCAGAGAGACTGAGGGGTTGACAGATGGAGGGGATGAGGCAGGGAAACTTGCTGACAGCAGCAGAGGGCTCTGCATCGTGCCCACATGAGTACACAAGTACATCTGCAGACAGACGGGAGTCAGAAGTCAGAAAGGAAGACAAAGAGGGCCACAGACACAGGCTGCAGCTGAGAGGATCCATTTTCCTAATCAGCAAAGTGGAGCTGCAATCTTTTTATAAATTTTAATGTAATTCAGATCGGTGTGACCTAACTGCAATGTCATTCATCAGAGACAACGGACATGATTGTGGTGTCAATGTAGTAAACTAAACCAATAATTAAAAGTGTGTTTATAATTGACGAAAATAGGAAAAACAAATAAGATGTAAGCAGTGGTTTGAGAAAACGCACGAAGGCAATGACAGGCAGAAAGACAAACACGCAAAGACCTGCTCTTGATTAGTGAACAGACTCCCACTGATGAAACACAGTGAGTGACCTTGTGGACGGACACATTTCTTCCTTGCCCCCCTTCTCTTTCAAGAGGGGATTCAGACTTTTCAGCATGTCTGTCAACAGTATCCTTCAGCTCCTCTCCTCCTACCTCCTCCCTCCAAAGCTGGCTCCCTATCATCCCCTCAGTGAGAGAAATAATAATTACTGTGTGAGCTGGTACTGGGTTACATTTTAGCAGCCATAAGCAACGGCATTTTGTTTTAGTTTGTAGTCCCTGTTCATTTGAAATGAAGTATTTTGCATGAGAAGCTACATCAGTGGTAGCCAAAAGGTATTTGAATTTCATGATGTCTGTGTAGGTCATGTAACAAATAATTGTACTTTTCCTGTACACTCAAATAGTGTGGGTCTTGAATGCTGTTACAAGGAATGTAAGAAACTAGCACATGTGGATAGTGTAAAAGATGGGTGTCAAGTACTTTTTGGCCTGCTCATCAGCGTATTTGAATGGGTAGTTGGCCAGTGTTGCTTTGTAGCCTGTGTTCTTCACCATGTTGTTCCATGTGACCAGTCGCTGGCCAATGGCTGTGCCCCGTGGCTCAAAACCCTATTGAGAAGAAAGAAAGACATGCTAAGTAAACCAAGTAGATGGTGTTGATGTGCAAAGCCACTCTATATTCAACTCAAACCTTACATCCTGCATTGCACTACATTGCACTGTTTCAAGTTTGTTTGAGAGCTAACAGAAGAGCAGAGCTAACAGAAGTGCAAAAAAAAAAAAAAAAAATCTCTGTCTAATAAAATCTGACTTCCCTTTGAAAAAATGCAATTTTAAAATTTTAAACAACTTCTGGCTCCCTGTTGACCTCAAAGACCACATATCCTAAGGACTGGGGTCTCTTTCGGGAAGGAGGAGCATCGTGGCTTTGTACTCACCAGCAGCGGGTCTGAGAAATCAGGCAAGTCAGGCACCAGAATGCCCACTAGAGCACACACAACAATGAGCACTGTGCACACACCCAGCACCACCACCGGCCAATCAGCTATCAGCTCAGCATAGCTGGAAAGAAAGAAGGAAATTAAGTTAGTGAACACGCTGACATCACTATAGGACCTGTAATGCTTTAGTCAAAGTTTTTGGGCTTGCAAAGACAATTAATTCCATACTGTATGCATCACATTATACAGAGAAACACAAATGCTCAAGAGACATTTTACACTACATGAAAAAGAAATCAAAAATTGTGTTGGGATTTTGCAGATTCCCACTTAGCCAATCAAATCATTTTATCCTGTTTGGCATTTGAGTGAACGTTTATCATAATTAGTGTATGAATTCTTGAGTTAATTCTTGACTTACAGCGTTCGTAGCTGTCTTGCATCTTGCTGTGCATGCTCAGAGTATCCATCCCTATGCAAAAACTGTAACATGTGTGCCTCTAAACCTTTCTGAAAGCTCCCTGACAAAGCCTTAATTCTCTATTAAACAGCATTTTGGATTAAATCTGAGACAGCAGAGTAATGGAAAGATGAAGAGATCCAGAGGCCAGGTACAGAGAAAGACGCCCATCGATAACTCTCATGAGTCACTACTGAGGAATGAAGGCTCCATGGGAGCAGTGATGGATGGACAACAGATATAAAGGAGGAGGAGGAGAGAGTTTCGCAGTCCAGATCATCAACACAGTATAAACTGTTTTTGGCAGGTCTTACCTTTTGGGGAATCGAAAGGGTCTTGCAGGACTGAAAAACAAAAAGAGGAAGATAAATCAGGTTTACAGTTTCAAGTCAAAGCAACCGTCTTTTTGAGCAAGAGTGGACATCTTTTCTTCATAATCTCTTGTCTTTTTTTTTTTCCCCCAGCAGCAGCACACACCTTTGGTGCTGGACTTCTGCACACATTAAAACTGACATGGCAGTCAAAACCACTTTCCAGTCAACTTATCATAATTCTCTGCT
Source organism: Scatophagus argus (assembly GCF_020382885.2). Classification (NCBI taxonomy): domain Eukaryota; kingdom Metazoa; phylum Chordata; class Actinopteri; family Scatophagidae; genus Scatophagus; species Scatophagus argus. Next base: position 15,981,956 of record NC_058511.1, read on the forward strand.
TCTTTTTGAAATCTCTTTCAGATGTGACAGGCAGCATGCAGTACTGGTGTTTCTAATTTACATGTGCCACACACAGACAACTACAGACATGCACCAGATATAAACATTAACAGTACAGATCGACACAGAAATTTGTTGCCTGGCTCAAACTGACTGTAAAGGATTTCAGTCTGACCACAAACCAGATGTGAAGGGGGTGCCAGCTTGAAGCAAATTAAAGCTCCAAACGCTGCCAATAACAGAAGTTTGTTCGATCTGATCAGCACAATCAGTAAACAGCTCTAACAGGCATAATGCCACACCAGCTTCATACACACAAAGACACACACACACACACACTAGTGAGGCTTTCTTATGCTGTGTCCTGTAATGCAGCCTCCTAATACTGAGGCATTTGACCTCCACACACCGACACACACTCAGGATCTATTTGGATTTCTCCACAGCTCCTCCTGGAAGTGCCGGGGAGTGTCCGGTATTCCAAGAGCAGCAAACATCCCGGGCAGGGGGAGGAAGTGGGAGAAACAGATATGGCCATGTGATCACAGTGAGGCAGCAGAAGATAAATGATATGAGCTGAAGGGCATTTGAGAATTAGTGTATGTGAAAAGAATACAAGGGAGGTGGGTGACAAAGTGACAGCAGATACCATAATGTCTTCATATCTGCAAACGTCCTGTAGGTCCAAAAGATGTCAAAATCTTTCCCTTTACACCTGGTATTAAATTCAGTCTCACTATCTCACTTGCTCTGCAGATCTCAGTATGTAAATTAGTTAGGCGGGGCCAGGTGGTTGGCTAGAAAAATTTCTGACATTTCAAAGCTGACAAAGTACAGGAGAATCTTCACTTCACTGCGATGGCATTAATAACCAAGCAGACAAAGGGCAGAGACAGCCGATGGGACACTCCGCAGATTAGACAGACATTTTCAGACAAGCTCTGGCAGAAGAGACATTTGTGTAGATAAATGGTCTTCTTTAATAGCCCTAACTAAAAGCACTAAGAGTACATTTCTCACTGCAGCACAGGTTGTATTCACATCCCCACTACAAAAAAAGGCCTGAATTTACCCAAAAAATGTCACAGAGGAAGAGGAAATGAGGTCACCTTTTGCTGCGGCCAATCAGGCTATAAGCACTCAAGACATCAGTAGTGCGTTTTAAACAGCCAAAGTGGCTGTTGTCATATTTTTTACCTGCCATCAAAGTAAAATCTGCGGTATGTTATAATTGGTGGAAATGGGAAGCACAAATGAACTAGAGCCATTGGAGAGGAATTTTACTCCACGGGGGCGGGTTGTAGGAAAATTGTAAATAAAGTTGTAAGTTGTAAAATGTTTCATTGGACACATTAATATGACAGCCAGATGTCAAGTGGCAAAGTCTCCAAACACAACTCTACACAAACAGGGAATCAACTTTTCCTCCAACTTACAAAGTGACCTTTAACCTGGTTTAAACCAGCAATGCCTAATGAAATCCACATTTCCTTTCTTCTCTTCTTTGAACTAGTAGCCTAGGGAAAATTCTGCATTGCTAATGCAATTCTTTTCATTGCACTCTGTCTCATGGCTTTCCCTGTATGGCCTCTATCTGCAGACCTCAGGACACAGATATGGCCCAAAAATGGAGAAGACAAGCTATTAGAAATAGTTGGAGTGGATTCATAAAAGCGCTTTCAGGCATATCTATTTTTCTACTGAAGGTCTGTTTTGAATTTTGGTCTGCAGCGCTTCAATCTGAACCCACTTCAGCCAATTGGAAAGATGAGTAGCATACCTGAGTCGGCGACTTGGCCCCAGAATTTGAAGCAATAATGAGATAGATCAAGAATCCATCAAGTCAACAGCAATAATTTATATGGTCCTCATGAAACTCAGATGACCTTTTCGTAGCAATTTTAAGAGATGAATCTGAAGAATGAATAAAGAACAAATTTTATTCTGGGCTCAATCCATCTATAGTCCATAAAGCAACACACCTTTAGACCTGAAGATAAATGAAGAGGGTCAAAAAAAAAAAAAAACAACACCACAGAGGGGTGGTGGGGTGGTTGGCAGTTAGTAACAGTGAGAGGTGCTGTTGACGGATGGTCACAGAGGCTTTAAATTCAGTAGGATGACAACCCACTGCGTCGGGTTTCCTCCCCGACTCTCTGATCACGGAGGCTCTCTACATCTAACCCTCTATCTCCTCACCCGCTCACTCACTCTTTCTTTCCCCGGCTCTTATTTTCATTCCCTCTCCCCCTGGCCCTGGGTGACCTCTCCGTGTTATTCTATTTACCAGAGGGAGAGTGTTTCTGGATCACTGGGCTAATTAATAAGGTAAACACAGGCCACTGGTCGCTCACTCAGCACTGTGCTGACAGGGGGGAAAAACAGAGAACCAGTTGGAGACTGAGTGTGAGAGTAAGCAGTGTTGTGTGTATGTGTGTCTGCTTACAGAACACACTGTTGATACCGTGCAATTTTGCATTGTCCCTCATTAAAGTCGACGATGTCCTGAGAAATGGTGAAAGTTGTGATTAAGACTGCGCTGTGGGAAATGTGCAGCGGTGGCTGATTTAGGACCAAGTATGTCTGAAATGCCCTTGTGTGTACTAAGTAATGCTGGCCACATCTAAAGGCAGAGGAGTTTGTAACATCTCCTGCCTGATGTTGTGAAAAGGGACGAGACAAGATGAAAGGAAGAAAAGAGAATTATGGTTGATACTTCTGGATAGCCTGTCTCCAAAAGTATGCATAGCGCTGCACTTGTGTGTGCGCTGGCCAATCGAGGAGCTTCCAGATGCTGTACAGTGATCAGAGAAGAACTGGTGTGTGTTTAACCTGTGTTAAAGTTTTGACACCGTTAGAAACCTACAAGTTGGTGGAATTCTGGCAAAGAAGAAAACATAGAGGTGTCGATGCAAAACTTGTTTTACATTATATTAGGTAGAGAGGTAGGCTAATGAGCATGCTAAATGGCGTGGAGGAGCGTCAAGTGTATAGGAGCAACTGTAGCATGTGTGTGTGTGTTATAGTACAGAAGACCAAGGGTTCAAAGATTGGGAGTGGGGGGGGGGGGGACAACCATCAGACAGCCGGGTAAATATTTCATGAACAAGGCCTTCAAGTCGGAGCAGGAGCAATTAGTGTCAACCGTCATGCTGCTGCGCCCGCCTCGCCCTGATTAGTGCCTCGCTGGAACGCTGCACACAATTAGAGGCTTGACCTAACCATGAAATAGGTCCAGGCGACTAGCGCTCCCATTCAAATGACATCATGGGACCAGTTAGGCACAAAAACACTGCGCTGTGCATAAGTGAGCTTGTGTGTGTATATTTATGATATTTATGCAAAGAGTGTTTGCAGCTACACTGAGAGACACATTAACAAACCCCCCCAAAGTATGCCTAAGTGCATGTTAGGATAACATTAACAAGACTGTAAATATCAAACAATCCTTCAGGGAATAAAAATACATCAGTGTTAATGGTTTGTGATGTAGAAACTGTTCAACAAACAATTCTAATGTTTGAAAATGAAGTGTTTGCTTATATTTACATGCAGACAGTGAGGTCCAAATGGGTCCTTTTAAAGTAGCACATGACAAGACAAGAGGGTTTTGTCTAACAAAAAGGCCTGAAAATGAATTAGGATGAAATTAATGGAGCAGTATTTTTGTAAACAAGTAATAAAACCCATCAGTGTAAACATTTTATATCTGTAACTCAATACAGGAGAGAAATCTCCAACATGAATGTCAGAATAAGTGTTATAAAGCAAACACTGTTTTTCTCAATACACTTCTCCAGACCACTATAACCTTAAAAATGTGACAAGCATTAACAAAAAAAAATATCTTAAAATAGAGTATTATCGGAGCACTCCAAATCTAAAGGCTAACGTTGCACTGAGAAAGCAGAGATGGTAAGTTAAAGGGAAGTTAGATGTTTCAGCAGTAACACAGTGTGATTCACAGGGCATCATGTTTCTAACAGGCCTCCAATAAACACTGGAACAGGCCTGTGCTGTTTAAACACAGAGTTTAAAAAGAGGTCAGCTGGGGACGCTTTCCTCTCATTATTATATGGGAGAAACCAGAGAGCCAGAAAACAATAAGTGGACCCACTGTTGTGTAACTTTGTGTACCTGTGCATATAGTTTCTATATGCATATAGTGTGAGTTGTGTCATCAATGAAAATATGATTAGTTGTGGGAATCAAAACAGAAAACTGACTTGTATGTCAAGGAGCCTCAGACACTAATTACTATTTAACTACATCAAACTCAGCCCTTTATCAGCACTTTGTTTGCCCGGCCAACTTTTAAAATATCATTAATTGTGATGAATCTGCGAGGAGTTTCACTACTGCAGGTTTTTCCGCACACATCAATTTTTATTATAAATCTACAATTGGGCGAGATGACAAAATCTTCACCACCACAAGTCCAAAACCTTAACATACTTAACTTATGATCACCTATTAATTGTCTGCCAGTCGCTTCATCAGTTAATAGACTAACTCCCTTCTATCTACAGTATATTCTGAAGCAGTAAAAATGGTTACATGGTTAAATGGTTACAGTGTTTCCATGTCTGCCTGTGCACGTATCCACTGGTGGGCAAGGCCTTCTCCGGCTGCACCTGCAATTCCACTGAACTATTGGAAGTAAAATATGGGTGCACACAAATTCCAGGCATAAAAGTAGGATTTCAGTACTTTAGCCAATAGATACAAGTCGTCAATCAATATGACGTCTTTATTATTGCCAATTCCCACTTCATCTTCATGACTTTAAGCTCCCAAAATTACTGGGACCAGAGCATCTGGTACAGAAACATCCTAAAAACAATTCTTTAAGTGTAGAAAAAGTCATTTTAAATGAAGAAAAAGTCCTATAGGATCCTATGTTAAAACTGTAGCCATTTATTAGATTACTACAACAGTCTATAAATAGTGGGGAGTGCCAGCAGGGATCTCTGTTCCACATGAATGAATGTGCCTGACCAGAAAATTGGAATTCAGAACCTGCCAAGAGAACAGAGTACAGCCAGAGAACAGCAGTGCTAGAAGACCTCCAGAGGTGGAACCAATGATTTCCACCTGCTGAGACCCTTCGACGTCCTCCCACAGGCATCTGTTAATACAGCTTGTTAAAAGAAATCCCACCGACACAGAGACAACGACCACGGAACGGAAATCGTGATCAAACGTGAAAGAAACCAAAACCAAAGAACATGAACTGCAGTCCACAGAGACATTTAGCTCAACCCAAAACAGAACCCCACCTTTCCCAATACAAAGCGCATTTATTCTAGACTGGGAGGTTGGAAGTTGCTCCTGCACAGCAAATTCCCCTTTCAGAGTGAAATGAAAGGAGTCACTTAAGCTCATTAACAAAAAGGTTTGCGTAAACCGAGAATTTCACGCATTAAAAGAGAAGGATGCATGTCTAGGCAGATCAACATTTCTCATTTGAGTGACAGTTTATCTACTCATCATACTGGGAGGAACAGGTAGAAATACATTTAAAAACACATCATGATGAACCACACAGCTGATGAAACCCCTTCTTAAACTTTGTACCAAAGGGGAAGAAAAGGCGCCACTCTGTGCAGCCAACATAAATGAGTTCAAAGCTTAAAGTCAGCTCTCAAACCTCATTATCACACAGTGTTTCCTTTGGAATAATGGAAACAAAAATAATTAACATACAGACACTGTCTGTAGCCTCATTCTGGCTGTTACTGGGCTCATTTATCAGTACAAAAGGTATTAAAAGAAAGAGAAAATATGAGAATTATTTTGCAGAAGGGTAGTTTTTCACTCTGCACTTTCCCTTGTGTCTGCCTCTGGGCCGTCTGAGGACAGGTCAGCGCCGAGGTTGCCATTTTTTTTTCCTTTCTCGTTCTTAGGCACTCTTTCTGTCCATCTTTTTTCCCCTCATTGTGTGCTAAACTTCATCTTGCGATCTTATCCCCCACCACCGTCTCAGGTTTGTCTGGTGAAAGACACCTGGTGTCAATCGCAGTTTAAGGGAGGATCAACTGCATCTCATTAGCAGGCAATGGAACAAAGATGATATTAGACGCTACTTTGACCAACATGATTTTTAGGAAACCTGGCCCCAGTTGAGGCCCCCAGGCCAGAAGCCTAAATGATGATGGCTGAGTCAAAACCTGTCCTCCCTACTCCCTCAGACAGAGACCGAGTGTGTGTGTGTGTGTGTGTGCGCGATGGGATGGGTGAATGCTGGGGTGGAGGGGTCTGGAAAATTCCAAGTGGAGGTTCACAAAGTGCAGGAGAGGAAATAGAAAAAGGTGATTCATAAAAAACTTGCTGTTTATCTGAAAAGGCAGCATTGGTTGATTCTGGTCAAACAAATATTAATAAAAATGTGAGGGTGAAGAACAAGACATAAAACGTATTACATAAATGCACTGGATACATGCATGTACTCTATATTCAACCAAGGAGCATCAATTAACAAATTAACAAATATAAAACATGAAATGCAACAGAAAATAGCTATCTAATGCATACATTAGTACATTCCAGTGAGCGTTTTTAAGTGAACTCAAGTTAAACGTTAATGAAAAAAAAAAAGAATTCTGTGTAGTTAGAAGGTATCATTCATTATGCATATAATATATTCACTGTTCTGTTTATGTTTTATGCACTCTTTTCTGTTTTTAGACCTTCATTACGAGATATTCAGCACAGTCACCTCAGAAAATACTACTTTTTTTCTACTGTATGTTTTCATAATGTAGCAAAATTATCAGCATAATCAACAAATAAATAAAAGACTTCTCTAAATGAACCACACAGTAAATTAAAAAAACAAAACAGTCTGTCTGTCTTAGATGCTCTTAAAAACATTTGGGGATTCCCACACCAGCATTTAGAGAACCAGTAATTCACTGACTGACTCTACTGCTGTTGCACTCACTAACTGATTTATATGTGGTACAGCTGGTAGCTTATTTCAGTCTGGTGATGATGTTTTTGGTCAATTCATTTGGAAGAAGTACAAAGCCTTGTTAACACCAGTTGCTTTTTACTTTAAAGACAGCAGACGGAGGATCAAGTTTTTACAAATAAAGTGTTATTTATGGAATCAACTAAAAGACTCTTGTACTGTAATTGTTTCTGTTTAAACCTGTGTCTCAGAGCTTCCCACAGCAGTCCCACAGCCTGAAAATGGAAGGCCTGTAGGACTGAAATCTGATATTGTTGATAATGTCCACTAATTACCACACAGTAAAGCACTGATTTAGCTAGTCTACAAAGTACACCCCAAATGGATCAAAGAAAATAAAGCCAGACAAACACAAATACAGTTTGCCACAGTCTGGACACACAAAGTAGTTTATCCCCTTCAAAGCACTATGATAATCTTAACCAGCCAGAAGCAGCAAACCATCTTTATCCAGCTGAGACCCGGCTAGCTGCTCAGTCAGCTTATGAGAAGTTATGACAACGTCGTGCTCACAACATCGGGCTTTGATCTGGCTTTACGGGACAGCACGGGCCTTTCATCTGGGATGGCTATCTTTACGGGTTTGCTTCATACTCAGGAACTATACTACAAGACTGAGAGGGGGTACAGAGAGAAAAGCAAATGGCTACAGGAAAGATAGAAAGCAGGGGGACAGAGTGAGGTGAAGAAAAGCAGTCGGCAGAGCTCTTTGAGTCATGACAAATGTGACGTGAAGAGGAGGGTTATGTAAAGAGGATACAGTGGAACGAAAAAAAAGGCAGAAAAGCGTGCTAAATATCCAAAGATTGCTTCACACCCGTCAATGCTGGAACCCACCTGCTATCATCTGACAACAATTTATCTTCTGGGGGCAATGGCCAAAGTTTGGGGGTTTTCGGTGGAGTACAGAGAATATTCAGTAAACAGATATCCAGGTTAAGACTTCCTCTTCATTGCACAGGTCATTACTTACAATCAGGTTTACAAACTCAAAACCCACCGACTATTGTTTGAGTAATGAAATTAGTCTAGTTGTGCTTACTCTCATAATAGTGTTTCTGACATGGTGCCACATTCTTCTCACTCGCTCCCACACAAGTCAGAATGTGAGCTGAGCTGATCCTGCTCAATATCAGTTCTTGTACAAAAACTCAGATAGACTATGAAACACTCTGTCGCTCCAGAGCACACTTCAATTATGGAGCAGAGGTAGAGAAATGATACACACTTCTAGATGGCATTGAAATCACTCAACCAAGAAAAAAAAAAATCATAAGCAGTTTTAATCTGCGATAAGAAAAGCAACCACCTGAGTTTCCTAGTTCCCTGTATAAAAACACCATTAAAGCATGTATGTCTTCGTTTTGTTCAAAGAGGCACCATACAACACATTTATCCTGGAGTAACCTTGTGGCTCCATGTCTTCTCCTATAGTACGGCGAGGATTAGACATGCAGGATGTTAGTAAATCTCACCCATCCATCACAGAGCTTCCACACAAGCTCTACACTCTGTTTTTGCAATCTTCTCGTTTTACTTGAGTTTAACAACATGTAACACAGGCTTTTAACTAAATGTGTTATGTTTATCAAAAAAGCAAAGAAAAAGGAAGGTTGTAGGCTTTTAAATACCCCAGATTGCTAATGTCTCTCACTGTAAATTAACTATGAAGGTAAAAGGCCCCTTCGGGTCACTTATGATCACCATTTTTCAACACTTAATCAAATAAAATAACTGCTCTTAGCCGTTTTCTCTTTTCTGTGATCCTTCAGCAGTCACAGACATATCAGCGCTTATTCTCCCGCTGCACTCCTAATTTGCTCCAGAGTATTCGACTAAATGCTTACACAAAGTATAAAAGTATTTTTAGGTGTCAAAGCAGGTGATGAACGGTTTCCCCGCCAAGGTAAGAAAAGCTCTTTTTGACGTGCTTCTTGTTGGTTCTGTGTAAAGGTATGCATGAGGTGAGAACACTGTTCAACACAGCAAAGCTTCACTGCCCGAGGGGCTTCAAAATCAACGTGAAGGTGTGTGACTTTGTCTGTGTGTGCACAGCATTTCGCAAAGATTTTCAGATTAGGTGGAAAAAAAAAAGTATAGCAGCTTCACACCTACAGAGTCATGAATTCATCCAAAACTGCATGCTTGTGTGTTAATCTTTCATAATTCATGTGTCTCTGTTCACTCTAAATCATCACAAGTGATCTTTTAGACAAGGTTGAGGTTTTTCTCCTTCTCTGTGATAAGTTCAGTATGTGTAGAGTACTATAAACTCTACACTTCAACAACAGGCAACCTCTACACAGGCAGCAATTATTGTAAAATATGTTGATTTGTACTGGGGAAAGGTGAAACAGTCTCCCCATAATGGGTTAAATAATGGACTAACTTATTGGCTGACCTGAAGATTTTCCCCAGAAAACCCTGAAAACATATACAAAAGCTAATCCAAAGCTTTTACATGAGGTATCCATCCAGGTCTACAGTGGAAATGTTGTTCTGAAGAGAAGCAACATAGATCATTAAAAAGCACCAGCAGGCCATATTTGGTCCAGACAACCCAAAGGCCTTGCAAACAGTTGTTATTCTTGATAATGTGCAAAGCCCTGTCAAGCTGACACCCTCAAATACAGAGCACACAGATCAGTTTCAGACAAAGCCTTGCTGGTTGAGGCTTGCAAGCTGTTTGACAGAGAGGAAAGGATTGGAGGAAGAAAGGAGAAAGGAGGGAAGACAAAAAGAAAGAATTAGAGAAAATCTGGGATATGATTAAAAACAGTGAAGACATGACAGCAAAGGCACTGCTCATGATCAGCACTGTGTAGACATGCAGCATATGGTCCACCAAAAATGTTCAGACACATCCTACTGATTAAAAAAAAAAAATGACACCAGATGAATTGCTATGCACTTTGGACTTGTCATGTTTTCATACAGTTTTTCCCATGTGTCATAGCAACCAAACCACCTGGCACCTACAAATACTACAAAATTCAAACTTACTCAAGATAATAAAAGCTGACCTTTCTTTAGACAGTGTTGGAGGGAGTGAGAGACAGGAATTCTTGCTATCTGACAAGGCATGAATCTAAACCAAACTTGTGGTTGCCATAAACAACAAAAGCTGTTGCGAGAGGCATCTGTGGAGAGGGCAGAAACATTTAGCTCGAGGAGAGCAGAGTGAGAGAGAGAGAGAGAGTGTGTGTGTGTGTGTGTGTGAGAGAGAGAGAGAGAGAGAGTTGGGGGTCATCGGTGAAGGTGGAGGGACTTTAGCTGAACCTCATGAGCCCTGAAGCTACAAAATCATTTGTATGATGCTCATCCTGCCTGACACAGTCCTCATTCAGGACTGCATCTACCCTAAGTTTGCACTCAAAACTCAAGCAAAGTCTTTGAAACTGTAGCTATGGTTTAACTTCACATTAACACCTCTGGACTACATGCTCAGGACTTTGGTCGTAGTGGGTAGTGACAGGTAGTGACAGAAAACTTACAATCATAGTTTAATGATTACTTTTGTTATTTTACCAAGCACCTTGCTTTAACACACATACCCAAATGTACAAAAAAGGAAAACATACAAGCTACAATTCAATCTAACACACATTCCGTGGTATAACTTCTCAAAGAGGCAGCCACAGTACTGGGGAAACCAGATTCAGTACGTGCCCTGAAATGTGGCTGTAAGGCTTTCACCTGAAGCCTTTAAACCTGACACACACTGAGCTGACCCAGGCCAAACAGCTGACATCCCAAGGACACACTGTTTCCATCCGATCTTAAATAATGCACATAAAATGTTTGAGAGATAATCTTACAGTGGAGACACAGAAATCTTCTTAATACTTTTAACAGACCCAGAGAGAAAAAAGGACAGATAAACTATGGATGACTGAGTATTTCTTTTTCCAATCTACAGAAACTGCTGAGTCGTGCCTCGCCTTTTCCAAAGATCTGGTTCATTTCACACACAGGAAAACCCAAAGGCTTTTGACCGCTCTCAAAATAGAAACATTAGGAAACAAAGTACGGTCTAATCTTGGTAAATGGATTAATGTTTTGTGAAGTCCAGAACAGGGGCATAAAAAATCCCCTGTTGTGAAACATACACAAAAAGGTCTCCTCAAAGAGCTCATGTTACAACTCATCTGTGTGTGTGTTTGTGTGTGTGTGTGTGTGTGTGTGTCCTAACTGTGCTGTGATCACATATGTAATCCCTCGGCTAATCCGGAAGATCACAGCTCAGAGGCAGATCAAACTGATATCTGACACCATCTTTTCTGACTCCATACCCTTAAATTATCAAGGGTATTACGAATGTGTAGTATCCTGTTTATGCCCGTATGTGTGTGTGGAAGGTCGATTTCACTACCACACACCTCTAGCAGCTCTTGGTGTAGGGGTTGAGGGACTTAAGAAACAAGGGAGACAAGGTCTGAGGGTTTTTGTTAAAATCTGGGTTCAGGGCAAAACTATATAACTGAGACAGGTATATTGTTTCCCATGTCTAATCTCACCATCTGACACACATGCATACACACAACTGTACGGGCAAGGGGTGGGGGTGCTGTCTTGGACCAAACCCCAGCCATGTAATTCAAACCCGTCATCGCTGAACAAGAGGGACCTGTTTGGTAAATAAGAGAGTGGTTCAACAGTAGAGACGCATATGTCCTACGCCACATCTGCTCTCCATTCTGATGTGGAACAAGAGACGGAGGAGGGAGGGACAGACAGAGAAAGAGAGAGAGAGACACACACATGAAGAAAGAGTGTTAATAGACTGAGAGAAAAACTGAGAAAGGAAAAAAAAAAACAAAATTAGCAGTGAGCAGCGAGGAGAAAATAAACCCACAGAAGCTGGTGAATCCATCAAAACGCCTTCAACACAATGCTGTTTGGCCTCTCTGCGCCCACCCAGGCTTTAGTTTGCGTACATCAGGTATAGTTATGCCCTCCCGCTGTGGTTACACTAACCCCAAAGCCACCCATAACATCCCTCCTTCTAATGAAAATTATGAGGAGAGATCCAGCTTCATCTAAGTGAGGAAAATTCCATGTTGACAAGTAAGAAATAACATAACATGTAAATCAGATTACCCACAACGAGTTGTTGCCTCAAACAGAAGCTGACATGGGTAAATAATTACTTGCACAGAGTTTTCACCTCCTGCCTACCCTTCTCAGAGGAGATGGCAAATATAGGATTATGCAAATGATCATACAAGGCATTAAACGGTTCCAGTTTCAAATGTGGTGGAAGGCCTGCGGTTTTGGTGTAAAAGGGAAAGAACCAACTCTCTATATATGGATCACTAGAGGAAAGAAAAAGGAGTCTGCCAAAAAATGAGTTCAATGCTAACATTCTGCTTCCATTGAAGACATGGTCGCCATGTGTGTGTATACTTAGTGTGCTTGCATGCACGTTTCACTTAGTCTGAGGAAAAACTTGCAAAATTTACTTTGGTTGTTTGTATCCCAGCAGCCAGGAGGGTCTAGCAAAAACAAGCCATACAAAATTGTAAAAATCACACCAGAAAGCAGAACACACATAAGGGCCACCAGACTATTGCAGATCTGTTTCACATCCCCCTACACACAGAGCAGCTTCACCTGTTTTCAGACACTCATCTTCAAGGTGCGAGCCTCAATGTCATTGGAACAGCAGTGCTTAAAGGGTTAAGACAAAGAGCTCCACTAACTCTCGCAGTTGGGAGACATGCAATAGAGGAACAAAGAAATGGTTGGGCTTGAGGGGACGATTCAGGTCTGTCACAAAATGTTTGCTGTGTGGCTTCCAACTATTACAAGGAATGCCTCCAACATTTTTACAGAATGTCAGTAAAGCTTGTTGCATTAACTTCATTCTGAACAAGGCTGCCAGCTCACTGTGACCTTTCTTATATGGACAGTTCACTGTTTTGTTCAAATTTATCTGTTTGATGATTAGTCTAGAATTTCCCTGTCAGTGGATTGTAATCTGTACATCAATCTGTACTGTATATGCAATTGACTGTATATGCAATTGACTGCGATTACTCTGTTTGAAACTCCGGTGACAGTGACAAACTTTCATTTGTTGTCATTCTTCCAACATGCTGGTGTAACCCCTGTAACCGTTATTCTTGCCTATTCAGATAAAACTGTAAAATAAACTTCCTGCATGGTTCTTACCACCTTCTTCTGCATTCCAGGCCTAACATGGTCCCCAAACATAGATGTGACATGTTACCAAGCATGGGGGCACAGGGAAGGAGTTATGGGGGCCTGGAGGCCTATGAGAGACCCTCTGTTGCCCAGAGTGGGGTCAATAAATACCCCATCATTCACACACACATACAAGCAAACGCACAGTCAAGGAACAGATTTGATGGTTTTGTGTTGCTTGGTGCAGACAAGCAGACTTAGACACAGCACATAATTATGGACCTGCACTAAGATAAAAATGGTGCCTCATACTCTTCCTCAGCCAAATAAGTTCAACATTTCAGAGCAGGGAAATACCAGAATGCTATGCCAAAGCATACTATATTTGGCAAGCAGACATGAGTAATGCTATTGAATAGATCCCTGAGAACCCTGAGAACCCTCTCCCGTACCTGATTCCAGGTGTCTGGTTCTGGAGGTGCTCCTGCCAGCGCTGGTGATGGTGGTGATGGAGACAGAGTGGGGAAGATGAGTGAGGAGGATGGGGGTGAGAGTATGTGCAAGCAGAAAGGCAGCACGGACAGGATGAAGCAGTCGCAGGGTGTGGGACGGAGACGGGCCCTGGGCCTGTGGCCGGGTTCTGGAAGAGCGGGCACTCCTGCTGTCCACAGGGACAGCACAGGGTGGAGTGGAAGTGACAGTGCTGGCAGCAGAGTGGCGGGGGCTGCAGAGGAGGGGATGAAGAGGATGGGGAGAGGGTAGAGGGAAGGTGGCGTTTGGCCAGCCTCTGGGAGTCTGTGATGGCTGGGGAGGAAGAGGCGGCAGAAAGCGGGGGAAGGTTCCTCAGGGAGCCGTTTTGTTTGACTACGCCGCCATTTTGGCTCAGTATGCTCGTACGCTGGACAATGTGCTTCTGCTGAGCTATACACGCTGCGTCCTTCACTATGACATCTTCGTCCCCTTCTGCTACAGGACAGTCACCATTAGAGGCAGACGTGAGGGGGTCCTGACCGTTGCTGACTGGTGTGCTGGTGTTTGAAGGGGTATTTCCGTTGGCACTGGGAGGACGGTGGCCTCCATTGCTGAGGACCAGAGGGTCACTACTTGCATCGCTCAGGGCCATGGTCCTCTCCCTGTGGGCCTGGCTAAGACACTGTCACTCCTCTGAGGAACAAGAAGACAGAAGAAAAGAGAAAGTTCAGGATCTGTTTGATCACACAAAGTATAGTAGGTTAAATGAGTGTATGTCTAAAACAGTACTAAAACAAACAGTTCTTCAAATTATTTTCTTTTTCCAGCAGTGACAATGATTTTTAGATTCGAGTCCATCAGTAATGGACATTTTCATTTATTGCATTTATTTATTCAATTATTATAAATTACTGTATAGTGTAAAAGCAGAACCCTGTGGATTTTAGGTGGATTTTATTTCCCTTTGGACAGAGTTAGGCTAGCTGTTTCTGGTCTTTATGCAAATCTAAGATAATCGTCTCTTGGCTCGCGCTTCATAGTCAACAAACATGATATTGATCCTCTCATCCGACTCTCGCCAAGAAAGTGGATAAGCATATTTCCTAAACTGTCGCAAAATTCCTTTCAACATGTTACTGCAAGTTTGATAATACAACTATTGTTAGTTGTCTGCACAAATAAGCACTGATCCTCTTTCCTGCTGGAGTTGGATAGGACACTGAGAGGGAGAGAGACTGGACTACATCCAAATTGGTAAGATGCTGTGTGTTTGCATGTGTGATCTGTTCATCTGGTATCTAAGTAAAATAAACAGTTCGGATTCAATCGAACACATCAAGGATCCCTGTTGAGTAGGAGAGCAGTTTCCATTTAGAAAAAGTGGAACCAAGTGAGTGAGAAAAATAAGAGAAAACCTGAAAACTACAAAAAATATATTCAGTTGCTCGGCAAACAGAGGAAGCGCCCTAATGACATTACAGATGAAAAACATTTTTACTTCTCAATTATTATTTGTTGACATATAAATGAGTGCTTGACACTCACATGTCTGTTAAGTCCAAACTGAGGCGTATCATCACAACTCACATTTTATTTATTTTATCTTTGTGCCAGACGTGGCTATCTGAGTGCAAAAAGATAAATAAAACATGTTCATAATCATTTATCTGTACAGGTAAATGGTGAAAGCATAAATGAAAACCAAGGCGGAGACGGCAGAAAAAATGCCAAGGTTATCTTGCAAAACAGAGGAAAACTAAACAGACTCTTGGCCCAATAAAGTGAGATTAGCAGGAGTTTTTCTGATGATTAACTGAATCACCAGTGAAATATTTGGCAAACTGAACTAATTTCCTGTCATCTCACTGGAGTCACACCAGCCCCATCATTAAACAAGAGCCTTTTTAGATCAATATGATTTACTGAGCTTGGATAAGACCTGTTTTAAATCTTCAGTGTTTGTAAAGATTACAAAGCAGGAGACACTACAGAATTAGGAGGCTAAAGAAACTGTTTCCAGCAGAGTGAGGAAAAAAACAGAAGGTTCACGTTATGCTACAGTTTCAGCCCCTATATATGCTGCGGCTTGAATTACAAAACACTCGCAGCAGACCGCAATGTGAAAATGTGATTCTGTGGGACATTTCAGCAAAGAGTGAAAAAAAAACTGCGACTGCGGCTTTGTGCCTTGATATGCATGACACACTTCAAAAGCGGATGATTTGTGTTTCACAGGTAATGCAGGGTCGAGGTGGGCTGTGGTGCTGGAGTAAAGCCCAAACTATAGTCCTATGGTGGAGAGAAACATAACATGAGCCAGAATGAAATAAACATACTATAAGACTTTAGTGTGTGTGTGTGTGTGTGTGTGTGTGTGTGTGTGTACGGGAGAAAAAGACTGGAATACGTGTGTGGAGTTTTTTTCTTTCATTTTGTGTTTCTAAAACCTGTGTGTTAAAGAAAAAGCAATGCAGAAGTGATATGCTCAGCATTAGGAAATTTATTAGGAAAAAAAACCCCAATTAAATCATGTGGCTTCAGGTTCACAACTATATTATTATTTGGTTGGATTCCAAACAGGGACTATTTTAATAGGGGAAAAAAGCACAACACTTACAGTTTTGTAGAACTCGGCATATTGGGTAGGTTGACAATTTTCAAAATAATTAAAATCTCAGTCTGAATTTCTGATTATCTGTTAAATCATCAGCACAAATAGGAGACATCATGATGAAGCGCTGCATCCAACGATTCCTTTCCTTATCATTTAATCTCTTGCTTATTCTTTATA
The DNA here is from genome assembly GCF_020382885.2 of Scatophagus argus. Taxonomy (NCBI): domain Eukaryota; kingdom Metazoa; phylum Chordata; class Actinopteri; family Scatophagidae; genus Scatophagus; species Scatophagus argus. Next base: position 15,998,338 of record NC_058511.1, read on the forward strand.
GTTACTATAAAGTTTATGAAAACTTTTTCAAAAATACTGAAAAATGCACATGACAAAGAACTCCTTACATTTAAATTATAAAAATATTTGTCATTTTTGGTTGATTTAACAAAACTATTAACTGACTCCCAAAACTGCTGATATCGTTTTTTGATTATACAACGAAGTGTTTGAGCTCTAAGATGGAGGGCTAACAACAACCTTGTCAACATGAAAAACTCCCATCTTGATGCATGAAGACAGAGCCAAGACTCTGCTATCTGTGATGCCATCCAGAGATAAACCCTACACTGATGAGGCGGAACATGTTTCAGATGCTGCAGACCCAAACTGATTATTGCACTTCTTAAATAATGCACTCGTATCCCGTGGAATAGGATTCCTTTGTACTATTACAATACACACTCAAAGTCATTGAAGCCACCTTCAAAATGACTGTGGCCTGATTTGTAAAACTGCAAGAACATAACTATGTGTTTCAACTGTTTTCTTAAGTTTAGGCCACATTATCTATACCAGAACTACCTGCTTTTCCCCTTCAAGAAAGCTAAGCACACACGCCGGTTTTCATTTCACCCGAGCCATGACCCTAGAAAAATATTTCGCCGCAAAATGGATGTGCTTGCGTTTGAGCGCCAAGCGATACATCACACAAGCCTGCTTTTACCCGTCCGACGCTGAGCGAAAGACATGCGGCGTATGTGACCAATGCGCTCTGTGACACCTCAACATGAGTGAGCGGTGAAACATGAGCATGACAGCCCCGTTGGGTCGGGGGGTGGCTGGGAGGACGGGAGCCGAAAAAAGGGGAGGAGAGGAAGAATAACTGCGGAGCTTGAAGAGCTCAGAATAGCAGAGCTGTGAGGAAAACCCAGATGAAGTCATTAGTCTGGCTCCCACAGCTGTCAAGAGCCTGCAATATCTTCAAGAGGCAAGAAGGAAACACGAATGAGCTCAAGTAAGAAAAAAATATAGAATACAGAGTAATGTGTAACCACACAGCTTTCTGCTGTTTGGGTCTTAAGGAATTCAGCCTCGGTTTTGTGTGTGCACGTGACAGTGTGTGTGTGTATACCAGGGCACTGACAGGCAGGTGAGACATCTGGGGCAGACTGTGTGGACACAAGAAGGGTCTTGTGTCTCTCTTCAAAATAAAAGCTGACAGCTGGACCAAGCCCCACCATTAAGCACTGGAAGTAAAGCTCAGAAAACGCTTCGCCCATAACATCTATTTATAAAAGGAAGTTAAGCCAGTGTTTTTGATCACAGAGATGGCAGAATAACTGAATCAAAATACATTAGCACTGTAGTAGAATGTAAAATGGTACTAACTGTAACAGGAAAAAAAAGAGGTAAGGCCAGCAACATAGTGAGGAATAAAGGAGCAGTGCATTCAGTATTAGGATTTCTAATTTCTTGCCCTCATCCATCAATTTATCTCCAGTGTACTACATCTGGAAGGTAGGCAAGAAGGTATGATGTGAAAAAAGTGTTCTGGCTTTTATGAAAAGGAAACATCGAAATAAGATATCCTGAAAACAAAGAATCACTCCCACTTAATCAAACAGGTCAAACTAGCAGCCTTTTACTCGCCCCCCTCCCTTAAACCCCACAAGTTCTTGGTAAGAAGAATTATTTAGTCTGTGTAACCTTCAAACAGCAAAGAAAGTCAACCAAAAAAACCAACAAAATAATGACTCCCAGGGCAAGTGGTTTGGAATAACGCAGGTGATGACGAAGTGCTTCTTCTGCCGTCTTTCATGTGAAGTTCATGATTATGGGGTGTGAGAGAAATGGAGAAACCTTGGGCGACAGACAGCTACGCAACACAAGGCAAGGCATCCTGCCTCCCTTTAATTAAAGCTAATAGGCAGTAATTACCAGGAATCAGTCAAGAGACAGTTAATAACCACATTGCCTCTAATAATAATAATAATAACATTAGCAACAGGCAGAGTTGTTTCTGCTACATACTTGGATACTACATGTGGCTTCAGAACACTTTGATACTCTTTGACAGGTTTCTGGTTGTCAGAAGAGGGATTCTGAACACATCTGACCCCCTCAAGGTACTTTTTCACAGCTGGGCTGTTAAACATACCAATTTGACGGTGCTGGCTTAAGGCTAGAGTGCTGATTCTCAAGGTAAATTAGGTGTACACAGCTAGTCAATCTGCCGTTTTTATCACTCCATCAACACAGGTGTCCAACACAATCATTAGCATGACACATGTATGAGATGCTGAAAATTTACTAACGCACATTAAAAGGCACTACTACTTTAACGGGATGACAGGTAAAACAATAAACTTATGTTAATGAATTTATTCCTCCATTAGATTCAGACATGTATAAATTCACTTAAATTTGTTTTGGCTGCTTTTTAGTGGCTGCCATAAATCTTAATGATCACACATCATGGTAACTAAAGTAAATAGGTTATGCTTGGACTGGATGATTGTAATAGATAGGGGGTGAGAAAATGATCAGCAGAGAAAAGTTTATGACAGTTAATAATCTTTTATATATATATATATATATATATATATATATATATATATATATATATAGATCTATATATATAGATCTATATCTATATATATAGATAGATAGATAGATCTATATCTTTCTCTATACAGAGAGAGATTCGGGTGGCAGACTGATGAATTCAGCGTTTTACTCATTTCCTACATTTCAAACAATCATTAACACTCCTTTTCAGAGTAGCCACCACTGCTATGCAGAAAACTTGTGAAAGACAAAGAGATCAAGTCGTTTTGACATCAGTCTACTGCGCTTTCAACCAAACCTCTTGAACAGACGCTCAACGACGGAGACGAATGGACCCAAACTGCACGCATCTCCCAAACCTTCATTTTCTCTTTACTTCCGAACAGACTGACTCACGTGAGGTTGTAACTCACCGACTTTCTGTTGTAAAAGGATCACAAGAAGTCCAGAAAGAACTTATGAATAGAGCAGCAGACAAAAAACAGTGCGAAGAGCTGCGAGTATTCATCGTATCCTACCGTGTTTTGTGTTTGTTATCGCCGGTGGGATCTGCAGCACGCGGAGCTTCGTAACCACCAAGAAAAATAAAGAGTCCTCCGGTTCTGGTTAAAATATCCGCAGGCGCTCTTAAGCAAACAACAAGTCTTGAGGAGAGCGGGTTGTTTCTCATGGGAGTGTGTCCTGCCAGAATGACAAACAACCACACATACACAAGCCCCGGTTCCCTGCTCTCTCCAGAGGGACGGAGGCAGGAGGCGGTGGGCTGGGACTGCACCGTAGAGCACTGATAGGACGGTCAAGCCGTCGGCTTTAACCCGCTCGCTGCCACATCGCTGGCACGCGACAAGATACCACTCGTGCGCGTTACCACAAAACTTAAGGGAACTTCAAAACAGGAGCCGAGGGTGAAATGCGGCATATGAAGTTATAGGGAACACATATGATATAATAACAACTCAACAATACATCCTGTAGTTAGTTATGTGAAGAAAAACATTCGCCAGAGTGAACAACCAATTCACAATGCACTTGCGTAAGTGTCACTGCCAAAACTATTCTATAATTATTATATACAACTATTTCCAAAATATCAGATCTACAGGTGGGTGTTACGTTCTCAGATCAGCAGACGTAAGTGTGCTAACTTCATTAAATGCACCAGTGGAGAGGATTCACTTTAGTTTCACAGCCCATTCTTTGCACTCCAGTTAAAGTTAAATAATTTCACCTGCTGCTGAAAATGACCTTTACAAAAAATAGGCTAGGTTACAGATATGCCACTAGCCTAGTTTACATTTGAAACAAAAGGGAAAGAACAGTTTACAGTTGAAAGACAACGATTTAAAAATTTTAAAATATATATATGTATATATGTAGGTTTTACCCTCTAATCAAAACTTTCTTTGCTCAAAAAAAGAACCCAGTGCTGAAAGAAACAGCTAAATTGTTGTTAGCCCCTGCCTCAGAATCTAATACTCTGAGTTACCTTGTCTCAAGATAACATCATTTCTGAAGCACTAGAATACAGAGAATAATACTTAATAGAGGTTGACATTAATAGTATAAACTAAGTTTTTTAAATTAAATGACCAAAGTAGGCTTTAACAACGGTCTTTAATTATCTGAAATTCTGCATAATTCTTTAATAAGGCCACACCCATTCTTAACTCTGTTTATTTAAATTATAGATTACTGTTAGATGTGTTGGCCGCTCTTCTAGGTTTAGTTTAATAACTACTTTAAAATGCTCTCTTTCCTCACTGTGCCTCTCCACCCAAGGCAACAAAAGCTCTGGGTTACTGTGGTTTCATTCAGACCTCAGTAGGGCTGGAACTATCCAAGTCGATACATCCTCAACTTAGTGTTTTCATTTTGAAAAATACAAATGCCTCCCTTATCCACGTTAAAGCAGATAAATAACAGAGGCCTCAAAAAGATGATTCTGTTTCTGTGTTGTTGTTGTTTTTGTTACAAGCTTTGTTTGGCTCTGAAGTACTGAAAATATTTAAGTGAAATAGATAGCTATAGATTTTAAAATCTATCTATGGCTATAGATAGATTTTAATTTTTAAATTTCATCAATGGTCAAATCAACGATTTGCTAAGAGAAATAAACAATCTTCACGGAGTGGTGACTCTTTTGGATGCACACACAAATGATTCTTCTCAGCAGGGGAGAGGGTTTATCACAGGGAATGCTGGGAAGGCAGGGGGCTGTACCTGGCTTTAATTTCAGCTGTCCACCAGGATTAGGACACAGTTCATATAGCAAGCTGTAATCATCTGCAGTAGTGAGGCGTTCTTTCACAGCTGGCCCTGAGGCCAGTCAAAGCCTAAGCCATTTAGTGCTTTGTAGTTGTCTCTAATAATAATAACCTGGTACTAATACATTGCTTAGAGATAATTCTACTGTATTGTGCTTACTTCTCAGTAATTAATGTTACTGTACAATGTAATTTGAGAGGCCTTTTCTCACTCATTAGGCATAAGTTCTTGTTGACAAATATATTCTAATTCTGGATTCATGTCTACCGTTATTCAAGAATCAGTAACACACCAGAGCAGCCTAAAGAAACATCTTGCTGTTGCTGTTTTCACGACCCAAACATGCTCCACAACATGCTACTGAGGCTCAGGGCCAGCTCCCAGTGGGTGTAGCAGTGAGGGAGCGGCCTGTGAATTATTACACCACACACCACCACCCACCACCAACCCACCGATGGCGGCAATGCGGCCGGTCAGCTCAGGACAAGGACGACTTCCACTGAGATTCCACTGAGATAACGAGACAAAGGGATTTCAGCACCGGCCTTACCTCCACCATCAGCATTAAGTTTATATGTGGTGTTAAAATACATTAAAGAAGCTGAGTTTGGGTTTAGCTAGCCAGAGTCAAGGTCTGCCCGCATGGAGAAAAAGAAAGAACCACATCAAAGGCTGCACTGTACCAGGAAGGACGGAGGCCCTGGTGAAAGCCCAACGGCCCCTGGGATGATTGCACACAACTCATCAAAGTGACAGGTTTAGCGGACAACAAAAAAAAAAAAAAAAAAAAAAAAAAGAAGAAGAAGAGCAAAGGGGAAAAGTAAAAAAGGAGGGAGAGAAGGATAGAGGAGGACAAGATATTTCTAATATTTCTAAGCCATTTAAAGCTTCTGCATGGCGTGTTCTCGCAAGTTCAAACTTCCTTTGAAATTATTTTTCCAAGGCTAATTCCAAATTTTAGGGTTAGAATAACTATCATTCCCTTTCATTATGGATTTGTCAACTAAAACAAATGTGGCACAAATAGCAGACAAGCAGCACAAACAGCAAACTGTTGTTTTCTCTCTGTCCAACACAGAGAGAAGGGCATAAAACCTCAAACAGCTGCGAAAAAGAGAAGAAAACAGGAGAGAAAGAAACTCCACAAAAGGCTTCATCCTGTAGGTTTAAACATGATCCAACTCGTTGTGTGATTTGAAAGCACATTAACAGTGATCTAATAGCAGAGCCTTCAGATGCTGGATTGTAATGTGCTTCGACATAAATGCAGGAAGGCAGCAGGTAATCCTAGAAGCCCTCAGAGCATTGCAGCTACTCCTGCATGTGATAATGTCTGGCTAATAAGAATGAAAAGGAAACAGGGGGACCTTGAAAAAAGAAGGGAGAACTGAAAGAGTGCATAAAAATTGAATCAAGAGTGCTTGAGTATATGTTGACAATTGAATGAACAAAGAAAAAGAAAAGGCTGTGACTGGAACTGACTGAATGAATAAGAGACTGAGGGGGAAAAAAGCATACTGGCGGCAGTGCTCACATTGCTCCCTGGATTCTCTAGATCTGAGATGCGGAAACCAGGGTAACCCTATCCCTTCGACACCTTGATGGTGAAGACGGACATCTCCCACCCGATTAGCGCTGAGCCCCCTGACGTCTGCCCATAAGGACCCGAGGGGGCTGAGGAATGGCTAAAACTCAACTGAAAACCAATGTCCGACTTACCCTGCACTCAAATTTGGGAACAGGAGGCTTTTCAAATAGTTGAATTTCATTTCTGCTCCTCTGTTGTATACTGTAAAATCTGATCAAATAGTTTATTGTATGTAAGATTCATGAGGGTATATACTGTAAGATGCTTTGTGATACCGGAAGGGCCTAGTGAATGGGCTAAATGAAAGGGCACTCCCTAAATCTGCTTTACTCATTTCAACACATGCATGTTCTCTTTCCTACACAAACTACAACTGACATCATTAGGTGGCGGTGGCTCCCTCGCTGACACTAGCTACTGTGCCTCTTACGTTAGTGTAAACTGTAATGTTAGCCTCCTAGCTATCATTCCCCTCTTTAGCCTGATATTAGCCGGTAGTTAGCCTGGTAGTTAGTAACCCCGAGGTTCTCGGTTTCCCCAAAGGTCAGCACTGGTGAGGTTGTCAATTGGCCAACATGAAAACTTTTTATGTGAAAGTACCAGTGAAAACTATTTAGACTCCACAAGCAAATCCAGTGATAGAAAGACACTGAAATAAAGTGATTTTGACCCTTTGCTTTTTTAAATGCTCATGTGACCCAGGCATCATTCTGCTGATCAGATTTATAATACTCCTGGTATGGCAGTAAAGGTTAACAACTGCCCTGCAACAAACAGGACATACATGTTAAACATAAATGTCTGATATTATCCACTCTACAGATTTGGAGCACAGGAGTCAAGCCACTCTGAAGTGAATGGAGGAGCAGCCATGTTGGTGTGGTTGTGCAGAGACATGCTGTATCCAGATGACATATCTGTCTGTTTCTTATCATTTCCTTTCACACACAACACAGAGATAAAAGAAAATGTCGGACACAAGAGTGAGGGGAAAAAAAAGTGAAAACGCTTGGCCCGAACTATAAGAGATTGGCAGAGCGGTTTAGCTGCACTTCTAGTCAACATTCTTCTCCGAGGTGTTGACTGGCAGCTCGAAGGTGTGAATGACATCACATGCACGTGTTTGACTCACAATGGTTGGCAGGTGCAAAACACAAAGGCAAGGATACTTGATGATTCGTGGATGTTGAAATGATTTTAATGTGGGAAGATTCCAAAACAAATTGAAAAAATAAACCAATGCAGAGTAAAAAGATTACAAACAGCCCAGAACCAAGCTGAAATTATCTAATTAAAAAGAAAAAGAAAAATTAAACTGTAATGCAAGTGACAAGTTAACTGAATTGCTAATAATAGTGAGAATGTATCCAGCAGTGAGAGAGGAATGCGTAATTAATGGAACTATTCACATGCACAGTTCATGTTTCCACGGTAAGTAATTCTGTAAATCAGTTATTAATGTTGGTTTTCATTATTGCCATTTTTATTTTCAATTACATGAGAGGAGTAGGTCCCAACATGGCGGTCAGGATGCCCCAGTCTGTGGGATCAGAAGACAATTAAAGAACAGATGTTAGTGTGCTATCAGGTTGAGCTAAATGCTAACGTCAGCATGCTAACATGCTCACAATGACAATGCCAACAACTGATGTTTAGCAGGCATTATATTTAGCATGTTCAAAGTTCAGCTGAGGCTGACAGGAATGTCCTTAATATTGGCCATTAAGTGTGGCCAGCTGCAATAATCTGGCAGAAGAACCAGATGAAGTTAAAAATTAGAAACAGAGGCCTGTTGTTTCACTGCTGTTGCTTTATCACATCACAACATGAACACTTTTGGCACAAAACAGGGCTCAGCCATCTAATTATGGCTGTTTTCCTGAGGATTTTACATGGTGCCGGCGACTTGAGAGGACCTTTATGTCGTTCTTTGACACAGATCATCCCTCTTGTTCTTGCCCCTCCACTCCAACTCTCCCTCTTCCCTTTTCTCCAGTGCAACTTCCAGTGTGGGAAAAGACACAGTTCAATCAAAGTTCTTCTTTCTGTTGTCTTTCAAAGGGAGAAAAGTTGGGAGGAGAGGGATGAACCAAGACAGGAGGGGAAAGTAAAGAAGTGGTGGTAGTCAAATGTACGGTTCTTATCAAGAAGAGAGGGAACAGCAGAAGAAGTTTGCCAACTGCAGAACAGACAGGGAAAAAAGAGATCTTGATTTGTTTGAGCAGAGTTCTGGTTTTTGATCTCGGACACAAACAGGGAAATTGGTCACTGAGGAAAGAGGGAAAGTCAGAAGGAGCAAAGGCTAAGAGGCAGATGGATGGACATGCAAAGAAGAGAGACAATTCACACAAAGGGCTGTTTAGGAGGAATTTGGTGGACAGATGTTTGTGTGTGAGAATTAATGGAAGAGAGTTCCTCTTTGAGGAGACCAAAGTTAGCGCTTGCTCATAAGGAGAACAGCCTTTGAGCAACTGCCCAAACATACACAAAGCCAGAAGCCTTTATACACTCAGCAACCCCCAGCCCTGTTCAACAAACACTTTATATGCGTGTGTGTGTGTGTGTGTGTGTGTGTGTGTGTGTGTGTGTGCGCGCGTCCCAACCTCTGGCAAGGGAGCAGGAATCAAGTCGAGTAAGTTTTCTTTTGACAACCCAATATCACAAATCACAAATTTGCACATCTGTGCAGCATACGACACAATCTATCTATCTATCCTCACCCTTGATTGAAAAAAGAATTTAACAAGATAAAATAAGGTACAATCTTCAGGAAGAGAAACAGAAAAGGGAACTCTCTGCCACGACGAACCACGACGAACAGACGTGCAATAGGTGGCGTGTGCACAGAAAACACCAACATAGTAAAATCACAGTATGGACAATCAGGATACTGTATAATTTTGGGCAAATGTGTCCATTTTTTTATGCCAACATACACATATTCACTAAATAACAAAAAAACAACAAAACAAAACAAAATATATACATATATACAGAACAAATTATGCCATTGCAATCTTGTATATATACAAGATTGCAATGGCATAATTTGTTCTGTTGAGGAAAGCAAATGGTCCCCGTCATTTCTGCTGCAATTTGTGAGTAAACAACCTTTCTGAATAGTTTCCTTATGAGCTTTAGTTTTGAGTTTGTGTTTAAATTTTGGCAAACTGGCATCATTAAAAGAATTAGCAGTTTTAATTACTCAATTAGTCTGACAGTTGTAAAAAAAAAAAAAAAAAAACTTCAAAATGTGACGATACTATACATATATCTACTGAATTATATGAAAATGTGTTTCATGTCTGTGTGCTAAAATGATTTTGGCTCTGGGCTTTGTAATGCAGAATGTTGGTGTCTCTTAAAGACCACATCCTGCCATTTTCTGGTTAAAATGCCAATGAGTCAGTTACTGTTGAGCACAGTGAATATTCCCCAAATTCCCCGGTAATGTTTATGTGGTCCAAATGCAGCTTGATGTTCCAAGTCTATCAATAAATACTTTTCAGTGCGGTTAGTGCTTCAGGCTACCAATTCAGATATTTAATTAGCATTTGTAATGTTTTTGTTAAATCAACAGCGCATCAACCTACAGTTTATTAGCAATTACATGGCTTAGAATTAACATTTACACCATTTACACCAGTTGCATGATGTCTGGTTGAAGAGTACCCGATTTTCACCTCTAAAACAAACCTCACAGGTGAACACAGAGGCAGGTACACAACAAATTTAGAGGACTTGAATTAAAATAACATTTGAGGCATTTGAAGGCAGCAGGCAAAGGCATGAATATCAGAGCGCATGATGGTCTGCCATTTAGTGTCCAGAGCAGAAATGGGTCTGGAGAAAAACTTGTTGTTATAAACTTGCAAGATCGCATCTGTGTGTTAAATTTCTCCTGTGGCCTCTGAGGGTGAGGGACTCGATAGCCTCAGGGAGGAAAAAAGGGGGAAAAAAATCATGACATTTTTTTGTGAGGTTGAAAATGCTGGAGGTGGTATGAGATCACATCCTGCTGCCATAAACCTTTTGCAGTCAGGAGTAGTGAGATAGAGGTGGAGAGGTGAGGAGGGACAAAATGAAGGTTTACGGGAACAAGCTGTGAGAAAGAAGGATGGAAAGGGCATTATGGTGAGGGGGACAGATGAGGGCGGGAGTGGCTGAGAGGAAATAAGATAAAACACTCTCCCTTTCTTTCTCCAAATATAAACTCCAGACATACGAGAAATATTGAAACTGTAGTGTCGGCGCAGTATCGCCGCAGTCTGCAGCTGAACTGTAGACAAGGAGACAAGAGATTCTCTGACTTCCAGGCTACTTCAAAGCCCTTTCACCATCCAAGTCATCATCTTCTCTTCAAGGATGTCCATGCCTAGACCTTATCACGAACAAATGAGCTTAATATATGAACTAAACTTTACTTCACAGGACGTTCATCACATGTTCTTTTCCGCTGTTTTGCGTGGGAATGTTTTCCATTGAGTGTTCAGATCTTATCCACTGCAGTATTTTTCATACAGCACATCACTCTTATTTGTGACCGATCAGGAGAATATCAGACAGGGCACCACAAACACATTTATAATACTGACTGTCTGTTTTGTTGCTATTGGTATCTTATTCCACCCGGCTGAAAACACCACAAATGACTAAAAGACTTGTGGGATACTGTTAAGAGCTAATACTACACTTAGAAAAGTGTCTTAAAAACTGTAAGAGCTCATATTGTTACATGAGTCTGACTCAAAATGTCAAATCCCAAGCTGCGCCAAAAAATCTGTTTCTGTTTGTGCTACATTGTTTCTACTGTGTGTACCAAGAGAATTTCTGTTTCTGAGTCTGTTTCAGGCTTTTAATAAACAAAGCATTAGATAATCTTTTGTCAAATCTGTTTTCTCACAGTAGATTAGTTAGCAGAAGGTTTTCTCTAATTTTTTGAACATTGCCAAGTGCTGCTCTGATTAATTCCTGTGAAGCAAAAGTATGCTGCGATGGATCAGTCACCTGCTGGGCAAGGCACCTCCACTTAAAAAATGCTACATATGTGCTATTAAGTTGAATGGCCATCTGAATGTTTTGTACATTAACTGATGCTAATAAAAAAGAGGGAGAAGATTCAATCGGACAAATGAATGCCAGTTTTTCATATAACAAATAACAAATGGATCTACCAATTTGAGTTAAACCCTACAACTCCCACCAATCAAACGCTGAAAGGTTTTGCCATCTCAAGTACAGCCATCAGTTTCCAGTCATACCCTGTTCAGCTGAGGTGTACTTGGCTAGTGAAACTGTAATAGAATAGAGAATTGAATAGAGCAATATCCCTCATGGATAACAGACAAGAAAAAATTGTTTCCTGCCCAGCTTGAGTTTGGCACGCTCTGTCCTACACTGCAATTTGTTGTGCTACAAAGAAGATACTTCAGTTTTTATGGCCATGTCCCTCTCATAGAGGACTGGGCAGAATGCTCTGCTGTGAGAACATAGCCTTTGGCACATCACCACGGTGCCTGAAACAAAGATGCTGGTGCCAAATGGAGTGATTTCATCCTGTGTCATCTCACTGAAGGACAAATGGGCTCTTGGAGGGCCCTCGAAGGGTTGGGGGGTAGTTAGAGTTAGACTCAGTGCAAAGGATTTCTGGCTCCAAATAGCTGATCTACATGTATGTTAGATAGACAAATGTAATTTATACACAATTTACTATATTGTTACGCTAAATCCTCATATTCTTCCCTGGATGACGTTGTAATGCTGTTCATGACACTGGGACATGAGGCAGAAAACAAGTGACAGGGTTCTTACGTGCATGAGACATGTACATTTAGGTTCATATGTAGGGTATTTGGACACTGACACGAGTTTTGTTATTTTTGCTGTTTATATACACTTAGAGTCACAAAAAGATTGAGTTTAAAGTGCAGACTTAGCTTTGATTAAGGTAGTCACATCCAAATTTACAAATTACAGCTCTTAAAGATGCTGCTCCCTCTCTTTCAAAAAACCAAAGTACTTGGACAGCTGACTGTTTCATGGACAGGTGTGGGCTGCTTCTTTATCAGTTAAGCAGCAAAAGGTGATTATAAGTGTGCCATTGTGAATCCACAACATGCAGTTTCAATGTAAGCGCAACAGGCCATCTTTTGGCTGCAAAAGCAACAAAAACACAAAAGAACCCACTATTGAGATCGGCAATACAAAAAAGGCCTAGACGTTCACAACAGACAACAGTGGGGGAGGAATATTTCCATGTTAAAGCCCAGCCAAGTAAAGAACAAGTCTACCATCAAGAGTAGACTTCGTGAGAGCAAAACAGAGAAGGTTCATCACAAGGTGCAAATCATCAATAAGCCTCAAGAATGAAAAAAGCCAGATTAGCCAGCCCAGTTTTGGAACAGCAATCAGATGAAACTAAGATCAACATGTTCCCAAACGATGGGAAGAAAAATTACAGAAGAGCCTTGGAATGGCTCATGAGCCGAAGCATCCCACTTCAGCTATAAAACATGATGGAGGCAGTGTGAATATACGTATATGTATTTTTTAGAGCAAAGAAGTAGCTAGCAAAAAGACCCACAAACAAGCATCACAAAAGAGGAAACCCAGCATGTGGTGACATCCATGTCCTCCAGACTTCAGGCACTTACTGTTCACAATGATGTGACATTTTTTATAACATTTTAGTTATGATTATGCTCATTTGTCCAGTTACATTTGAGCCACTTAGAACAGGGAACTGTGTATAAATATTTTTGCAGTTACTAAATATTTCATATGACACTTTTGTTCAACCCCATAAATTAAAGCTGGAGTTGCATCTTGATCATTTGATTTCAAATCCTGAGGTGGCATAAATAGCCAACATTATAAAAACTACATCACTGTCAACATATTTATGATCCTAACTGTATGTATTTAACGTTCAGTGTGTGTGTGGAGGAACTTGTGCGGAGACGTGCGCACCAGCGAGACAGGAACCAGGGCCTCTGCAGCTGCTCTCCACTCCACATCATGTGCACATGTACACACACACACACACACACACACACACACACACACACACACACACACACACACACAACACATCTCCTCATATCCATCCCTCTGTCTCACATGTTCTGCCTTTAATTCCCTCGCTCATTTTCCTCTCTCAGTTGTGGCTAGTGAGATAACTGAAAAGTAATTGCAGCAATGTTGATGACTGATTACCATTTAATTGCATTATTAAGAGGTATAACGTGCCAGAATTTCAATGTATAGACTCATACAAAACTCATTTCTTGCAGTCATCACTTATGAGCCTCTAGAAGTGTGCAGTGTTTTGGGGCTTCAAGGAAGTGACGTGATGCGTGCTGACCAGACACATATATGTACAGATGTGAACACAGCCAGCATATATCATGCATATTGTGTGATTATTGGACACAATCCTTGTAATTCATCTTCACAAAGGCAGAGGTTGCAAGTCTGTTTTGATTTAATGACTCAATAATAGCCTATGAGAGACAAAGGAGAGGTAGATTGTGAACTTTCGACATCATCTTCGGCACCCACAAATAAATGTTAATGGTGTAGCCATCAGCAATAACAAACAAGACCAGCTGACCCACACACACAGCAGCATTAAATCAACTTAAACCAACTGTATGGTGAGGAAAATTACTCAGTTCTTGATATGTTTCCTCTGGAGAGTGAAGGCTTTCCCTGGAGCTAACGGTGCAGCAAAGAAACTGCTCTCCACTGCTGGAAACACTAACAACACAATGGAGCACTCCGCCTCCCCTTTACTTGTTATTCTCAAAATAGGCTAAGCGTAGTGCTTGGTCAATGGTTTGGTAGCAGACGGGAGCAAAAGACTGAAAATAGACCCCTCTTATCTATTCATTCAATTAGCAATTGATTTTGAATGGAATTATTATCCAAGTGTTGTGATAACATCTCCAGTTGGTTAAGCCTGAGCCAGGCTGTGAGCACAGGTCAAAGGGCTACTTTCCACCAAAACTGAACAATTTCTTTTAGGGGAGACAGTGAGGTAAAGGCAAGCAAAAAATGAATTATAAGGCATTTTTAAGATTTTAAAGTTATTGCAGGTGAGTAATGCAGTAAAGTTAAAACAAAGAAAAGATCAAACTCCACATGAAAAGTGCAAGAGGAAAGTAGGGTAAGGGAGACCAAAATGCCACAGAGTATTTTCACAGGCAGCTCAGAGAATAGCCAATCAGGTTGAGAAGCAACAGAAGGATGCTGTCTAACTTCATGGTTTGGGTTCATTATAATTTAAGCACAATGCAAATGGTAAAAATATGTGCAGTGGAATCTGGTCTCATTACTGAAACACACTGCAGGGACTGAACAGAAACAAGCCTGTAGTGCATTTTGGGTCCGGAGGCAGTAAGATGTAACAGCCCAAAGTAAATCATGGCAAAGAAGAAAAGGGAAAATGACAAAGCAACTTAAAAAAATGGATGTAAAGAATTCATCTCGACATGCAGGGCTGGGACTGTAAACTGTCTCTCAGCCGGAGTCATTAATCTGAATTAATTTAGCTTTTGTGTCTGGTTCTCACAGAAAGCTGGTTATTGTGTGTAAATGTGTGTGTGCATGATTTTTATATACAAAGAGTGAATGGCTGACTGTGTGTGTGTGTGTGTGTGTGTGTGTGTGTGTGTGTGTGTGCCTGTGGGTGTCCGGTCAGGTGTTCAGTGTCAAAGCGAGTACCAGCACAGTGTAAAAGAGACGCGGTGGGAAAGCAGCAGGTCTGACACCAGTAGGTTCAATGATAAATGTGTGCTTTGACAAATGGACCCGGGAAATAATCCCATACGAGTACTCCCGTCTATCTCACACATACACAGTTGATGGTAATACTGTGCATGGAGTACAGTAAAAGTGTGTAAAAAAAAAAAGTAAAAAGAGGAAACAAATAATGAGAGAAAATGAGAGTTGTTCCCAAAACTTGCTGTACGCAATCTTTCCGATCATCAAAGAGACTATCTTTAAGAACAAACAAACTATACTGAAACAATAATGGCACCCCTTTCTCCTCCTGACAGCTCATCCACTTCACGCAACATCTGACTCCTCCGCGGCCACTGAGGCTCAACCACCAAAAACAAACTCACATCAAACGGAAAACTGATACAGTACCACGAGGGAAGAAAGGGCCTACAGGTGTCTGTGTGTGTACAGGTGTGTGTGTGTGACACAGTGTACATGGCTGAGGCTGCATGAAAACGTGCGGGCATGTGCAGGAGTGTATCTGTGTGTGCAGCTTCCCTCAGCCCCTTCTCTGTCCATGCCACCGCTTGCACAGTAGACATTAAGTGCGGACACATGAAAGCATGTTTGTCTCCCCACTGGCCAGGCATGTACACACATACCTCACTGGATCAAAAGTCTGTTTGCAATTTTTCTTCTCTTTCTTATGTGAAAAAACAAGTTGTTATTATTATTATGAGTCAAATGGTGGGTACAGTTTTTTGGCACTGGTAAGCAGGGCGGCAGGGAGGAACAGTAATGCTCAAAAAATGAAAATAAGTGGAAAGTTGTCCCGTTTTCTTTGGCCAACGCTGACTTTATTAGCTGTCTGTGTATGTACATAAATATTTATAAACAGAGTAAAATTGCTGTAAAAGCAGGCGGGGGGAGGGGGTTAATTCCACACCCTGAATATGGCAGGGGCCCAGTCTCGTTCTGGCATTAATCTTGGCGTCATTAAAAATGAGGGGGAAATTATTAGTGACAGGCTTATGGAATTACATCATGCTCTGGGTCAATGGGCCTCCCCCAAAAGGAATAATAATGGGAGGAGCAGAGGTGCACCAGTGATATCTGCAGCTTTGGAACTGGTGTGGATCCAGCTCTGCAAAGTCTTAAGTTGGCTGAAATTTAAATTGCTGTGTGCTTTCACAAACAACATGGCAACCAAAAAGAAGGTCCACATAGGGCAGCGATCACAGCAGGACTCCAGTCACAACTGCCCGCAGTTTCCAGTTCATGCTAAATTACAGTGAATATGGACAATCTTCTACATAGTTGCCTGTAGCTTTTTTTAAGCCAGTGGGGAAGAAGGATTCTCACATGTTTTTGCCTGATTTATCAAGTCTGTGCTTGTACCGACTCAATAAAAGTGGCTGCATTCATCATGTGATTTAGGGCACATCTTCTTCCTGTTGTATTGTACAGCATGTAGGCACAACTTGCAAACAAGATGTTCTTGCATAGAAGACACACCTCCAGTCCACTGAGTGTCCCTGATATCTGCACCCAAGGCTTTTCGACAGTCTCTGAAAACATGCCACATTTAATATCAATGACTATGTTAGAGTCTTTATTTTCATATGTGGCTTTTTTGGATTAGTTTATTTTCTCAACATTCTATCAATAAGCTGGTTGATGTGAGTAAACAAACAAGACTGAGTTTTACAGTTACAGCCTTACCATAAATGTATAATAGTAGTGGAATAATTCTACTTACGGCTGAAAAGGGCCCACTCATCATGCATTTTTAACAAAGACAGTCTTAAAACCACAGAGTCTAAGTCAAATGTGTCTTTCTGGCAGTCAGGCAACAGACCGACAGAGAGACGGAGCATGCCAACAAGCTGATGTCCTTGATTAGATATGCTCGTTGCCTTTGTATAAACAACTTTATTTGTCCATGGGCTGTAAATTTTCATTAACTAAAAAAAAAAAAAAGAAGAATTGTGCTTATGAAACTGGACCATTACAGATAAGAGTTAACAGACAGCAGCCAAAAGAGAGGCAATGGGTTCATATCTCATATTAGAGAATGGCAGGATTCTGTGGTGCAGCATTACGTCAGCTTCTGGTCCAAGTAGTGTCAGCCTCCATCAGTTTGCTCTCATCACTCAGCAAAGCTCTGCTGCAAACTCCTCTTGCACAAAGATTTATTTATTTATTGTAATAAATTGTGTGAAAGGGATTATGGACTGCAACCTATTCTGGCAAGATGACTTTAGTCTTATTTCCTACTTGATCATCAGAGGGTTGGACAAAAAAAAACTGTCCCGGACATTTAGTAACAGAACCCATCCAGCATTTCTATACACGACCATCAAGAATATTTAACCGCCTAATTATCCCTCAAACTGTGAGGAAGCACCTGTTTGTAATATACTGTGTTAGTCATTTAAGCAGGTGTTTCCTTAATCGTATGTTACATGACATTCTGTGCTGGATGAATTTGAGGTATTTCTACTTCATCTTCCTACAGCTGCAACAACAGTGCTGCCTAAACACACTGATAGAGATTGCTTTTAGTTGCAAATGTTTGCAGTGACTCTCCTGTTCCCTGAGCCGTGATGGGCTATACTCTTCTTGTCACATTCCTGAAAGCAATGTGACATGAAACACTTTGAAATGCTTCACGGTATGGCTTGAAAACATGGCTCATATCATTTTGTGATCTTTTAGTGAGCCCTTATTATTTTCCTTTCTATCTGTACACATGCACTCTGCGCAATGTACAGTCTTTCTACTTGCCAGCCTCAGGACCAGATGCCAGGTATATGGGCCGTTAGTGTCGCTCAGAGAGTGGTAGTATTTGATGCAAGGAACAATAACCCTCTTCAGTGCTGCCTGTTTCCATACAACCAGAGCCAAATGTAAAGTCAATGTAGAAGTGCCTTAAACCTGCACTTTTTCTAATGGCCAGCAGAAGGCTACTCCACTGGTTTCAAAAGAATTTGGATAGCATGTAAGCATATGAGAAAATGAGCTGACTTCCCACTTGATTTATCACCTCAGTAAACAGTTTCCTAATGAATTTATGGTCTCAGTCGCTAGTTTCAAGTCTTCAGTTTGTTCAGTTTGTAAATTATTAAATTATGGTCCCATTTACATTAAACAGACAATAAATCAGGACATGCTTCATAACATGGATTCCTTGTGATTGGCTACACCAGTGGGTTCTCAATCAGATCCGATCAGTATCCTCCCAAGTTCCACTCTGTTGTCCAATTATGGTCACTTCTGACTCCAAAGAAAAAAATAAAAAAGAAGATGACGACAGTCATAATGCAAAACTAGAAACTTCAAACACTAGTCCACAAACCAACAGATGACATCAAGAGTTTACAACAAAGCAGTGTGACCAGTGTGACCGACCGACCAACACCACCATCCCTGTAGCCAAACCAATAGTGTGGTTGAAAAGATACAGAGTTCAAATACTAAATATGATTTGAGGTTAAAATCATAATGCAATTCTTTTTCCCAATAAACTTTGTTTTTGAAGACTCTTCTTTTTCTTTACTTTGACATTCAACCAAGAACTAAATGTGCAGTCTTACGTGTAAACAAACTTGTCTGTCTTTCCACTAACAGGCCTTATTTTCAGTATTTTCAGTGTCAGAACACAGGACAGTTTTGGTGAAGCAATATAGCCACTAACTTGGAGAATGTACTTCTCCACAATATTAACAGGCTCCGTCTTAATCTTCCTGCAGCCCATCTTCACACCCCATCTGACACCAGCCCTGCATACAGGCCTTGCATGAGCTCTGGTCAAAGTCTCTTTCTCCTCTGAGCTGGCCATTGTTGTGGGGGCTGATAAATATTTACTCTTCCCAGCTTGGCAGGGAAATGAGTGGGAGGGGAATGGGACCCATTGTGACAGAGGGGTCAGAGACACTGACAAGCCAGCAGGGTCCTTCCTTCCCCACTGGCACTTAAAATCCCAATACACTATTGGCTCTGCAAAGGGACAGATCCACTGCCAGTAATGGTTAGAGCCAGGACACTTGGGTGAGTGGGTGCATGGTGGAGGTGGAAAAACAGAAAGAGAAGGGATGGGGGTAAGAAGAGACGGCGACAGGCAGACAGTCAAGAAGACGACCACAGAATGAGACACAGGCTGAGTAAAAAAAATAGAGCGCTTTTGAAAAGAAGAGTGGAGAAGGTTCCCCTTTGAGAGCTGTTTACATGACAGACCACCAGCGGAACTCACAAGACAATAGAGCAAAGAGGATCCACCACACCAGACAATACTGACTAAAAGAAAAGAGGCGCTGCTGTTATGAATACACATGTCCCTCTAGGCTTCAACTCCTTACTTACCCACTTCTCAACAAAGGAAACTCAATAGTCATTTTTCCGAGGCAGAAGAAAACAGTGCTTTCCAGGAGCGGCCAAACACAAATTGTCTGTGTCAAAGCAACAGTAATTGTTTAGTTACAATTCTTTACACAATGAAAAAGAAAAAAAAAGACTTGCTGCTGGTAGAGATCTTTAGGAAATCCAGTAAGAAAGAAGAAGCAAAAAAAAAGCAACTTTCAGGCACAGGGTGAAAAAAAATCCATGAATTTGGATATCTGTTACAGAAAAAATAACCTTTCATGTTAACACTCACAAGTGCATGTCCAACAGGTCAGCCAGGTGTCAAACACAGATGTATTTATCAGGCTTCTTGCTTCTGTGATCAAGTCCAGTCTTTCTTTAACAAAACCCCAGCACCTACAACAATAAACAGAGCTCAGGATTTGCATTGATCTGAAGCTCCATCCGTGCCTTTCCTTCATTTATCATTTCCTTTCTGGTTCCCTTGTCGTAAGATCTGTTTCCCATCTGGGAAAGTCTTGGAAATGAACATAGAGTTGGTGAATTCAAAGCAAACGATTCTCAGACTGCGAGCTGAATTATGTATGATACTGGTAAAAGTACATACAGTGGATCTATGAGGAAATACAATGCAGCTGATACTAAACTGGTGTGAAAATGTTTGTTTTAGGTTTCACTGTTAGAAGAGGAGGTGAGCACCTTTGTGTTCACATTTGTGCTTGTGGTTTCAGTGACAAAATATATTCACACTCTTTATTTTTGCTATCATATCTCTATTTTTAACCTCATTTTTTATCTCATCCTTATTAAAGTCCCTGCCATTATTATTATATTATCCTCCATTATTATGTTATAAATTTCTCAACGTCTCCCAAAGTCAGAGTTAGCACATTCAAATTGCTTGTTTTGTTCTGAAAGATACTGAGTTTATTATCATATGACAAGGAAAAACATCAAATAATGATGTTTTTAAAGGTAGAACAATCCTTTAAAAACACCGAAAAACAAATTGAAATTAGTAATTCATGAATTAACTATCCAAGTTGGTTTTGAATGTTTGATCAGATTTTTAGGCTTGGTTACTTATTCTGTAATCAGATATCCTGACTTAAATCAGATGTCATACCTTACAAGAAATTTTATTTAGACAAACTTCTTTGTCTAGCCTGTTTGCAGAAATTAGAGAAAAGAATATGGAGAAAACACTTTTGGATTTTTTTATTTCCCCCATCTAAAGCCTTGCAAGAACATTAAGAGTCTACAGCCACACCAGCGTACAGCAGTGGTTTTGAGGTGTTAAGCTGAGCAACGCAGAGCTTGGAGAGGTTGACTTTATCTGCCCCTGCACCCTAAGCACTGATATCATGCCAAAAAAAGAAAGCCTGCATTAATGCGTATTATATAACCATTATTGCGCATAATAACTCTCTGCAACAACTTGGCTGGATACAACATCTGGTATGAGTCCAATATCCACTAGCCATATGTGAGCATCTGTAGTAAAGACACTGATTATCTGCTTCATCAAACTTTGTATTTTTCCTCTAATAATCAGCTGCATTATGTCTCACATTTTTTATTTTACTGTACAACATGAAGCAAATACTCTATGCGCTATTTTATGTATATTGTAGCATGGACTATAGTTTGGTGATAGGCAGGAATTTGGGTATGGTCACGGTTCCAAAGGTTAACCATGTATGTCACTTATGGTGCCTGGAACACTGATGAGGCCGAAAAATTCTTATGTTGGTGATTTACATCAGTGTTTTTGGTCATGAATTCGCTCATGAGACCGGACGAATGTGTTGGCAGGAATTAAGTGGTTGGAGTCCATTTCAAGATCAAAACTGTGAAAAACCATGTCTGAGATTTTTATAAGCATCTGTTACTGATTACTAGCCTAAAATTTTATTCAAATATCCCAAAATGTTCAAACATTAGCAGTGTTTCCATCATACTTGTTGTCCCTTGATATTAATATGTGGTTTCATTACACCAAGAAAGCTTAATCATAAATCAAGCTCGACTTAAATCATATTTTGGCTGAAAAGCCACCTCTAACTGAGTTTATGCACTGATGTCATCTCACTACACCTGTGTCTTGTTATATCAAGGAGTGATGTTTTCCTAATGCCTCCTTATCACATCAAGAAACAAAACAGATTATTAAAATGAACAAATCATAAACTTTAATGAAGACATCATCCCGAGCCATTGCAGCTGAAACTTCTAATGAAGCAAAAAACATGCAAATGTCTGCCAACATGAGGTTGTTGGACATGAAAAGGTTGCCAGAGGCGTCGTCACACAGACATACTGTAGTATAGATAAACATCCCCAAACCACTCATTAGGCTAATAAAGCCCGCTGGATAACCTGAGGCCTTGGATGATGGTGTGGCAGTCATTTACAACTCTCAACGATCAAAGTTGAGCAGGCTGTGTGTGTTGTTGTGTGTTATAGGGAGAGGCACAATGAGTTGGCTGCCAGGCTCATCGCAAATGTACAGTCAGCCTAGTAATCATGGGTTCCCATGCACGAGACAGTCAACACAGCTGCTCACTGAGAGCAGGGAGGGAGGATCAGTGACTGGTTACTAAAAGACTTGTTTGAAGCTAAGAAACATTTGGATAAATCACAAAATCCTTCATAAATGCTTTTTACTCCCCCCCCACCACCACCACCTTCCTTTGGTTGTCACTTAATACATGTGAAGGATGCAAGGAATGACTGATGAGTGGCTTAAAGTGGAGAGAGGATATTTTGCTAAACCTAATCCTAGTACATGCACAGGACACTCGCACATCTACGCACTTAATCCTATGGGCGTGAAGCCCTTCTTTGAGGAAGCGGGCATCTTGGACCAGGAGAAAGTGGCCCACAGCAGCAAAAATGTCACCATCACTGTCAAAATGGCGACCACTGGGCTCCTCCTTCATATAGGGGAAGCGGTAGCAGTCTTGGGTGCTGTTTTGATTTTTCTTTCATCTCTGTTCAGACGTGTTGGACCCAAGTCTAATCCATGGCTAAGAATTGCTGGAGTCTGAAGTCTCTTGAGGTCCACTTTAAAATGGCAAGACTGTCCCTTGATATGTTGTGCCAAATCTGCTTCTCAACAGGCCCACAGAGTTTCAGGACCCAGTGGGCTGACACCTTATCATTTGGAGTTTGTTGGGGATAACTGCATGGACATGTTCCTGAGAGACACCCAGCTCTGTGGCAATGTAAAGCTGTGCTAATCATTGATCTGTCAAGATCATGGCATGGATCTTGTCACTGGTCTCCTGTGCGGTGACCTTGACCGCCTTTCCAGGACAGGGGTCATTTTCCAGGATTCCTCTGCCATTTTGAATTCAGCAGTCCACTTCTTCACCATGCTGTGAGAAGCACCATCCTCAACTAGTGCTGCCACTATGTCCACATGGACCTCCTTGGGTGATAAGCCCTTGAGATCGAGGTAGTAGATGGTTACACAGACTCCAATGTTGACTTGAAGTTTTCAAATTTTCTGCATCATCACTCAAAGAGATGAACTGCACATGCATTGTTCAGCAACTGAATGAATCCATTTGAGAGATGTTTGGACTAAAATCAGTGTGTACTGTATATAGTGAGTGAGTAACATGACTACGTGAAAAAGTCTGCTGTTCCACTCTGCATATTCTAGTTGAGGTAGGCAGTTTCATCTGAAGTAAGAACCACCCTACAAAATCACAGCAATATAACACTAACCATCAATAAAATCAAGAGCCCATCATGCGACCATGTATTGTATGACCTGTGAGCAAGAATTCTGAATTGATCAGCAGGCTACAATGATTGTTGAACCAAATTTACACTGGAAACACTGAAGGAGCACAAGCAGCATAGTGAAACACCAGACATAAATTACAGTTTGATGATCAACAGCCGCAAACCCGATGAGCAGTTAAAGCACTGAGCTGAAGTTAAAGACGAGTCTATAATGCAATAATTGTATATTATACAATACAAATAAATGTATTTTATCAGCAAAAAAAAGAAAAAAACATATGGATAGTGGTGATTGAATAAATACTACATATTGGATCCAATAATTGGTCTATCCTAGCTGGTGCCCCATCACATCTTACTGCAATAATTTGTAGACAACACCCAGTATTAAACCGATGAAGAGCATAATGTGGGATGTTGAAACAGCTCACTGAATTAATCACTGTGACTCAAAAAGAGCAGTTTACATTGTACTGCAGTGAGCAAAGTTAATCCTTATAATTCTACTATTATCACTTTGTTGATCACATTGTTCTTAGCTGTTTTACCAAATACCTCAAATAGCTCCACTCATGCAACCGTCACCAGCAACTGCAGTTCTGGTCTACTTGATTATGACGTCAATTTTCTGAAGGAAATGATGACACTCAAAGGGGAGAGCATGTGCAGAGGAATATGATTCAAGTTTATTTCAAATGTACTAAACACAGCCAAAAACTGCTCAGCACCAAAAGTTTTAATAATGAACTATTATTATTTGCAGATTCACACCTTTTGACCTGGTTTCAGCAAAGTTAGCCTTTGACTAAGGTCAGTGCTTTTCAAAGGCTGTGAAGCCCATTAGTGGGAGAACAAGCAGCTGCAGGCAGGACAAGCTGGGCTGGGTACCCTCAAAATCTTCAGTCCAGCACAATCAACAACAGACGATGTACGTGCAACAAAGCTGCCACAGCTGCTCCCTTCTAGCTGGCTCTACAAATTCACCCATGATTATATGCATACACAGTGATCACACACAATAATAAATGAATCCAGGCACACACACGTTACTCAGCTGAACCTTATGTGCATGTATGTATGCATGAAAAGGTGCACAGACAGAAACAAAACCACAAACACATTGACATACACAGAATGAGTCTATTTAATGTATAGGTGGGCACACGCGCTCCAGTATGTGTTCCTTACATTTTAACATGACAAGGCAGTCAATGTGAAAGAATGAGGAGGGAGGACAGACTGGCGTCCAACTTGAACCTGCTGAGCCTCTGAACAGAGAGAGTTGTTGGCTGAAAGACATGGCCCTGAAAGGCTTTCAGCAGGTCAGGGCAGAGCAAACCACAAAGACAGATTGAGTGAGTGTGAGCGAGAAATGTGTCTTTGTGAGTGAGTGATTGTGAGTGAGTATGTGTGTGTGTGTGTGTGTGTGTGCGTGTGTGTTTGTGTTTGTGTGTTTCTTGGAAACCCAAGTAAAGAGTGACTGGGTTCGTTTGTTTGGTGTGTGTATGTGTGTCTGTGCTGTGATTACCTGAGCACTGAGTTTAGATTTATACTTAAAAATGAAGTCACGTATTGGAAGAGGTAAAGGGACATAGTTCACCCCAAACTGTTAAAATTACCTCTCTTGGTAGGGATAATTTGTGAACAGTTGTACCTCATAAGACACTGCTATAACCACAAATCATTCAAAAGCATGTTTTGAGAGTGAAATTACACTCAATTCACACATTAGAATGGGCGAAATAGCATTAAAATACATAATAACTCGCTGTCATTAAAGAGTAGTTGACAAACGTACGTTTTCCTAATACAAACCATCTGTTTCTGGAGTCTGAATATATCTTGAAGCTCTGTGAGGGTAGTGTGAGCTGTAAGTTGTAGGTAAACACGTTTACCTTGCTCACTGACCCAGTTGTAGCAAGATGAAGAACAAACATCCTCACCTTTTACCGGAGGCTTGTCTGGACTCGCCAGACAGAGCCAACGGGCCTGTTCTACTCCTCGGTTCCTCTATCTCTTGCACGCTTTCTTTGTGTAATGAGGCTGCTTGTGGTCAAGGGACACTAATTAAGAGATACTGACCTCAGTCCATTAGTCTGTCCTGTACTAAGCAAAGGCTTGTTGGCATCTAATGGCAATATCAAAATCAGGACTGTCATGGGGGATGCAGACTAGAACAGATTAGATATCGGACGTTTGTACACAGTGTCTCATGTCTTACCTGTAGGATGACAATGGACAATGCTCTGCATCTATTCATGCGTTTAGACTCTCAAACCTCCTCAAACAGGTAAATCTGTAAAGAGATGCAAAAATAGTATTCTTCAGTCACTGGTATTTTCTTCAAGATACATTCAGATCATAATTAGGATCAAGACCAAGGCTGTGGCCATTTCCACTGGAGAAGCTGCAAGAATGCAAAAGGCAAGTCTTCAACAATCAGTCCATGTATTTAAAAGGGAAAATAATATTGCTAATTTGCCATGAAAATCCTTTGGAAATATACAATCCAGCACTTTCCAGCAACAGAGACTAGTCTGCAAAACAACCGATGGAAGAGAAATTGTTTTAATTGGCAGAGTAGAAAGGAGAAAGACTGAGAATGTGTATGAACAGTGCTCCTGGAAATCTCAGAGCCCAGTGCAGACTTGTTCAACTGATGGCCCGTGGGCCAAATCCGGCTCTGTAACAACCTCAGTCCAGCCCATTCATCAGTACTCACGCTATTGAGACAGATACAGAGCTAATATTACTTAGTGCCAGTGGTTGGCAGTGACCAAAATTCCAACAGCAGTTTAGGCTAATGTTAGAAGTATCAAATGCCATCATGAAATCTAAAAAAAAAGTAGACAGGAGAAAAGCTCATGGGTCGGTGTGCGATGAAAGGGTTTCACAGAATTTTAAGACATTTACATACTAGGCAGGCAAACTTTGAAAGAGGTTTTCCAGCAGGTGTGGATGTTCAGTGGCATTGTTTTTAACACATTTAAATTCGTAGCTTTACAGGTCAGACAAAAGGAAGTACAACTGCCTGACCCCTTGGTACTTTGCAATTTTTCCAAAACTGGCCTAAAAAAGGAAACTGAATAGGCCTGGCCTAGTGGGTGCAATTCACAAGTACCAAACAACAACAGCAAAACCCAAACGCAAACACACACACACGTACTAAAACCTACAAGTCTTCTTCCTATACCCCTCCATATAAACACAATGACCTTCCAGCTGAAAGGTCACATCATTGCTGGGACCCCTCAGTCCCTCATTAAGGTCTGGGCAGGTCACCTAATGGTGAAGATTACAAACACTGACAGAACGACGCTTACATAGTAGAGCGAGGAGTATTTTGCAGTTGCAGGAAAGGCTACAGGTGATGATTTCAAGGTGAGGAGAAGAGGAGATAAGATGGTTTGAAAGAACTAGGAGACTATATCTTCCAGTCTGTGACGCCAGGAAGGTACAGGTAGCCTAATAACAAGGTTATAATATGTCCTTGAGTCTGTCTAATGGCTCTACAGAACAGAGGGCCATTCAAAGCCAACATATGGTCCATATCACCAATTACCAAGGTGTGCGTCGATTGGGACAAGATGAAGAGAGTGGTAGCCACAGAGGGAGTTGAAATATGGACATATGAGGAGAAAAGGGATTTTTAACCAATTTAGAGTTAACAACCTCAGTTCAGAGGGGCCAGTTCCACATAAAATAACGGCTCAAAGTTCCTACTTGTCTGAGTGTAGACAACTAAATTATTTAAACTTGAAAAATAAAACAATGTGCACACATGTTATCTACAACATGCTACTGACAGCTGCCTTGGCAATTGCTCAGATCTTCTAAATGTTTGGCATACAATAGGTATGTATTGCAAGCTGTACTAAAATGACCTTTTAATCAAGAATATGTTCACAGATAGATGTGTGGGTTTATTTTATTGTGTTGCCTTTAGAGAAGGGCAAAAAAGAAGGAAGAAACCATTCAGGTTTGAGAGTAAGGAAGAGGCAAAAAGTAAAAAACAGGGACAAATATGATGAAAATAAGTTCAGAAATTAAAATCAAAAGTAGAAATTTAATTATGAGGCTCAGAATAATATGAAGTGCTAATATGGATTCTTTCCTGAGTCTTTAGCTCTCCAACTTCAATTTTGCTTAATACAAACAGGCAACAGTAGTGTGTTGGAGAGTGGAAATGCCCACATCTCCAAGCTGATTTAGTCTGAGGAAGACACAGATTGACCCTAATTAATTCTCATACAACCATCTCACAGATAATTCTTATCCACTCCAGGTCACCGGCAGGCCCGGGTCAAGCATGTGTGCACCAATTAATCCAATGGCTAGAGTCACTGTCTGCTCTCATTTACAGAAGAGTCAATCAAATTTTGGGAATTCAGGTCCACAACTCTCTCTCCCAATACAGAACCTCCTTCGTACACCTCAACCGGCCATGGAAGGGGCTGATCAAAAACTCAAGCCATTGGTTTCACAATAACAGGCTTAGGGTAAAACGAACTATCCCCCCAAATTCCTACCTTTCCACAATTCTGAAAATGTTCCCTCTGAGCCAGCGAAGACACAATCTGTTGATTCAGTAGCAGAATCCTTTCCCCTTAAGCCGCTATTTGCTTTTGCGCCGATGACACAAGAGGAGGAATTTGAGCAATGCCTGTGTATCACAGACTCATTTCCTCCACGGGACAACCATCTCCAGACAGACAAGACAACACTGAAGTCTGGTTTATTCAAGTTATATACTGGTGCTTCTATGTCAGCTGGTACACTGTCATACCTAGACATTCACTCACCTATAACCTTAACTTCCCAGATATTTATTCATTGCAAGTTGCAAACGTGTAATGGCATGAAGCATTCGTGCACATAAACACGTCCAATCAGTCATGAAACAGTTCCGGTGACCTCATCAGACTCAACATTAATGAAAGCCCATCACTCATCATTTGCTTGTTTTGTGTGCCCAATCGTTGCCTATCAAGACGATAAATTCAGCTGAAGACACCAACTATCTTTGAATACCTTAATCCCTGCTCTTTTATTATATTTCAAAGATTATTTTGTGCCTGTAAGATTCCGAAAGGCTTACTGTCTCATTCTGCAAAAATGGAAATCTCTCCCAACTGAAAAGGATCAAAGAGGCCCCAAAGTGCACAGCTTTCAAGTAGAAAATGAATAGCGTGAAAGACCAGAGCACACTCTCTCTGAGATGGGATCAACTCAAACTCCAGCAGCCTTGAGAAAACTTTGCTTGTTCAATAAGGGATCAATGCCAAGAATTATTGTGGCACTTTGCCATCTGTCCTTGTTCTCCCTTTCTCTCTAGCCCTCCCCAATATTTTCCACTGGTGGGTCAATGATATGTCATGAATTTACATGCTAGTAAAACACCATGTGTACTTTTAAGAGCACTGAAGGATGCCCTTTCTCTCAAGTACTCTAAAGTCAAGAAAAAAAAAAGAAATGGAATGGGCTGTGCAAGCAAATTAGTAATCTTTGTACTTCATGGATGCCAGCCAGGAAGCATCTACCCACTCTTCTCTCCACTTATGTCTTTTTTCAGCTGTTCGATTTACTGCCAGATATGTAAATTGCTTCTGAGAGTCACACAGGAGCTCATACGGGGCCAGTTGGTTTCAAAAAGGCAACCAAAAAAAAAGACGCCAGTATCAGATGACATAGGGATATCAACATGGGAGATCTGCAGTGATGAAAGCAGTGGCGTTTGGAGAGAGAGAGAGAGCAAGAGAGTCGCAAAAGGAAACAGCAAGACCAAAACAGGCAATGGTAATGTGGAGTTAACAAATTAAGTGATCGCAGGATGATGTAGTCAGGTTAAAAGTGATGATCAGAATCAACTCAGGCCTCAGTTTTAATCCTGTTATAAACTGTAAAAGCCGCCTGACTGAACTTACCTATGCATACTTTGTGCCATGTTTGCACACATGAAACAAACATGAATACCCACATGCACAGGCAATGCATAGGCAACAGACACATACACATCTGTCACTTCATTCTTTTGTGGGTCGATCTTTCACTCCAGTGCTAATAAAACTTCTTAACAAGAAAAAGAGAAGGCCACGTAGGTAGACGCAGTGTTTCAAAGATCAAAAGAGCTGGTTCTTTGGAAACAGGGCGGTGGGTCAGTTCAAACAACAAGGACATTGGCTTTAGGCTTTGGCCACAAGTAAATGTCACTTGATATTATGGTTAAATTAATCATGAATAAACACGAATACTCTATGTAAAGGTAATTTTATTTCACAGAATCACACCGAATCTGTGGCCCGACACCTGAGGAGATTTATCTTTTGTTTATATTTCTGGTTTTCCCGTAAAATGACAAATGGGCATCAGAGCAGGCAGCACACAACACGGCAGCACTGCAGCTGTTCCTGTGTGCCTTAGTACTGTTACTGTTTGTGTTCCCATGAGAGGCGGACAAAGCGCTTCCAGGTCGCCCACTAACCTGCCTTCTCATTACCAAAGGTCATCCTGCTGCAACAGAACGCTAACCTCTCATGTCAGAGGTTACTCAGTGAAGAGGAGGATGGGGAAGAGGAGGGGGAATTAGGAGGGGAAAGAGGGATGGGGAAGGTCAGGGAGAGATGAACAATCCTCCTGTCTCACACCTCACTTTCATTTAATCTTCATCATCCATCTTGGGACTACTTCTTCTTGCACTGACACTCTTGTGCTGCAAATAATCTTAACTTGCTTGGGACAATTTTTAATGCCAAAACCAACAAACTTTGTTATTTTCTTGTATCACTCCCTCCTGTTTCCAAATTAGGTGTTTGGCAATCGGCATAGGACTGAGTGAATGCCTATAGATGGTACTTTCTCTTAGATCACAGCAAGCTCATTAGCACTAGCCCGCTGTTGCGTTCACTCAAACCAGACCAAAGACGTGATTGGGTGGAAATTCAAAGAGGGTAGGAGGAGGGAGGGGTGCGAAGGAATAGATATGTTCCCCTGGATAAGGCAGAGCCTAATAATGACTTCCTGTATTTTGCCTGGAAAACAAAACAGAGAGGCACCATGGACAATGGTGCAAAACACAAGTCAAAGAGCCTTTGAGGCAATGTGATACACCTCCAACATTATGTACAGTAGACCTGAGTATGATGGGACTGCGTGTTACAACATCTGAATCTGAATGCCTCTGGAGTTTCTGACAGTCTCTCTCAATAGACTAACAACCCCACTCAGTCCATCCATGCTATTCCCTCCCCCTCTTGTTGCTTCTTCTTCCTTCCCTTCCCTACATTCTCCATCCTTTACAGCATGTGAAAACTCCCAATTACCAGAAACACGAGAAGTGCTAGTGGCTGGACATGAACTTGGAATATGCAAAACACAGGAGACCTTAACAAGAGCCATGCTGAAATGTGACTGAATGCGTCAACAGGTCGTAAAAGGTCCCCTCAAGATCAATGTAATTATGAAAGCTTTAGGTGGAGGACTTTCCGGACTGGGGAGGGACCGGACAGGAGGAGGAGGGTGGGGGTGGGGGGGGCTGCCAGCATTATGTTCAGCCAACAAACCCCCCTTTTAACCCAACAAGTGGAGAACAAGCAAGGTCTTCCAGCTGCCTTCCATCAGCAGCTATAATGGAGGAGGGGGAAAAGAGACAGGACGAAAGAAAAGAGGTTTTGTAACACCTGCAGCAGGGTGCCAGCAAACATTCCTTGGTCCTCCGGCCCCTCTGTGATGCACTCTATAAATCCTTGTGATTAGCTACAGTAGCAGTCTCAGTGCCACTTAAAATCAAACCCCAAAGGGGAAACTGTTGTGACCTCCAAACTTTGGAAATGTGGTTTAGGCCCAAGTGATTATGACAAAAACAAAGCTAGTTCTGTTTCTCTAATTAGAGAGGATGGGAGGAGGAAAGGTGTGATGGAGGTGTATGAGAAGGAGAAGTGAGTGGGACAGCAGGTTTAAATTAATAAGTCACTACTTGAAGAATTCATGATAATCAGAAGAAATAACTCCCTGTTATTAAGCTATTAAATAAATTTTAACTAACAGTTCAGTATTCTTGGAAGACTACACACCCAAACAAGACACAGATGTGTATATTGTGCATATAATGAATGTAAAAACTGTATATTTTGCGGTGTCTGCTTTTGCACCGAAATCTACATCAACACTTATCCATTTATCATGTTTTCAAAGCTTCTCTCACCAGACAACATCTCCTGAAAATGACAGCAAAGATGGGAGAAGGGCTGTGAGTTGTAAATCAGAGCAAAGTGCCGTCACCAAAAAAATCCACCAATCCATGACATGCTGGGGCAATCAAAGCATTAACCTGAACCACAGTTATTCAGTAAATGAGAATGGGACTGAACCCAGAGACAAAAAAAAAAAAAAAAAATCCACAAATCACAATTTAGTCCACCAAATGAAGCAGGAGGCCTGATTGTAGCTCAGAGTCTCCAGAGGTCTATAAACCTGTTGTACTTACGGTAACTGAAGGGATGGCACAGCTCAAGCCTGACCTGCCAGAGTATTGCTGACAGCTGACACAAACCAGACCCAACTGCACTCTGACTTGTAAGAGAGCAAACAGTATTTCTACATAAAATCTGTCAGTAGGATTATAAACCAACATCAGTGACATAATACTACTACTTATAAACTGTAGTAAAGAATAATTTGCCTATGATTACATATAAAATGCGTTACAGCTATGAAGCAGAGGATTTCTCAGGACATTTTTCTCTGTTTTCCACCTCAGTGCTTGTTCTGATAATGAAAGTTATGAGAATGCAAAGAAGCACACATCTTTTCTACTGCAAATACCTTAACTGTACGGTTTTAGATCAGCTATCAAAAGGGCAGTTATTGCAAAGTTAATCAGTCAGCCAAGAGTAGGCATTATAAAACTACTTGTTTTTTGACGGTGGCAATGGTGGACACTGTCATCAGAAAGACAATGCAACAGTCGGAGGTCATCTAACTGCGACGATTCATCTTGAACACACAAAAACACACCACTGAAAGAACATAGGACATGTGTTCATATACATAAAGGCTGTACAGCTCATCCATTCACACACACACGCAGCCAAACACGATGGCTGTTGAGTTGGCCTTGACAGCTGAGGACATACTGCGAGAGGGCTCGTGTCTGTGCTGGCATCCAGGGACAGTCGAGAGTGGAGTCCTACAGGGTGACGTAAGACTTGCCAAGTGTTGTGTGCATTCATCTGTACATGTATGGGCTCTCGTGCCTTCAGGGAGAAAACTGCTGGCTCCAAGCCACATGTCCTAATAGGCCTGGGTTTCTTAAGACAAATAACTAACCAGTCTTCAATGAAGAAGCACATAAAGGCCTTTTCGTGTGGAGAAATATGGGTTTAATTAACTTGAAACAAACAATGTGATACTAGTACTACTAACTATTAATACTGGAGAAATTGGCTGGAAAAATTAGCTATGTTCATATTTCATTTATATTATTATTATTATTTGCATTTCATTTGTACTCACATTGTGAACTTGTTTTGCTATGGAATGAGAAACATTTGTTGTGCATTTTGTGCTAATGAAGCTCATGAGCAGCTGACAAAGGCAAGTAAAACAACTGGAGCTTAACTACTGTCAGGAAAGTTTGACGGTGATTGAAAAAACTATACTAAAATTTAGTGAGTCAGAGCAATTTGTCAATTAGAACATTAATCATCAGTTAATTTGCTAATCTGTTATTTATTTTTGCTTTTTCTAAAAGCCAAAGCATTAAATTTCCCTAACCGAACCGCCTCTTCTAAAATATTATCATTATTATTACTTTTATAACTTAAATCTGAAATTCTTTGGTCTGCTGGTCAAAGAGACAAAGAACATAATCAGTTAAGAGAGAAAATAAATTATATATTAACCAGTGACCAGTGATTAAAACTGTCATTAATTTCCTCCCATCCCCAGATAGAATAGAATGAGAGGAAAAAAAACAAGAAAGAAATGAAGAGTATTAAAAAACAGAGGGCTTAAAACTCTCTAACAAGAGCTGTTCAGTTGTGTCTGGAATTTAGGCCTGTGTTAAAAGCAGCTCTGTACATCCTGGCTCTACCCATCACTATCATGCAGTGCAGACCACAGAGGCCATATAGTGGGGATGTAGGTGTGCCATTAGTAAATGTATGTGAACACAGAGGCCAGGCAGCCAGCTTTGCCAGAACCCTAAGCACCCACAGCTCCCAGCCCGAGACTGGCCGTGGTCGCAGTCAGCCACTCAGGGCGCTGCTAACTCTATTCATAGCAGGATTCAAAAACAAAATGAGTGAAACACTGAAACACTGTGCAAAAAACAGCTTTGAAGTGCCGCTTCTATTCAATCTACTGGATTCCCTACACCAAAAGACCCTGCCAAGAAAACACAAGAAAAATTTTTTGCTGTAGTTCAGCAATGTTGACATGTACCATATGTGCCATATGTGATTGTTTGTATGCAGGTGTGCCTAAAGTGCAGCGAACATGGTTTTTGTCAGTTTTAATGGAAGAAGGCAAACTTGCTGACAGAAGACGAAAAATATCTGGTTCTTCACTAGCAGGCAAAAAAAAACAACAACAAATGAAACATGGCATGAAACTCATTGTTACCAAAATTAAACAGAATTAAATTACTAAATAACCAATGAAATCCTGTCTGCAGATCTCTGGTACTTCTCGGAGGACAGGAAAAAAGACAATGCAAGAGAGGACGGAGATAAGAATGACGTGAATAGGCAGGGTTGTAGAAAGGATGCAGAGAATGAGGAGTGAAAAAAAGAAGGAAGGTGGAGAGGGATGAAAAAAAATGAAGACAGGGAGGGAGGCGTGTTAAATCTTGGCAGCAGCTCTACAGTCAGGCTTTTAGTCCAATTTATGTGTGGGCCCAAGCTACACAAAGGTCTTCATCAAGTGAAACAAAGGAAATGGATTAGGCTGACCCTCTGCTGCAGTCCTCCTCCATCTATCATTCCATCCGTACCTATCCATCCACCTCTGTATTGTGACCCAAACAATACACTCCACGGGGTCAATGGCTTGGGCTAGGGCCAAGATTGCTCTCTTTCTCCCTTCCTTCACTTGCCCCCTCCCTGGGAGCACCTTCCCACCCGGACAAACCCTCTGTGGTTTATGTCAGTCACATGAAGAGTCTCTTAACTTTTCTACGGCAAAGAAAGCAGAGAGAATGAAAGGCAGAGGCGATTTACAGCACACACAGAGAGAAAATGAAGGAGGGAAAAGGGCGGTTTAGTCAGAAAGGGGAGTACGAAATGCACTCAAAATGTTTCTCTGGCCAGAGAGGCCAAATGATGCCTTACATTTTCACATTTTTCCAATTTATCTCTTATTGAGTTAAAGTTTCAGATTCCTGGACGCCTTTCAGGAGAATGCAGCAGAGGAAGAAGAGAAAGACAGACTCAGAGAGAGATGTTAGTGTCACGTGTCAGAAGAAGGAATAAATCTGTACAATTTCTCTTAAAGCTGTTACATACAATGTAATGATGATGATGATGATGGTAATGGTGTTGAGAGCACAGCCAACTTGGAAGATGCAATTGCACTGCGACCCTATTTATTCCACATGACTTTTGCAAACATAAAATATTTTACTGTATTGTACGTCAGCTACATTGTATTTCAATGAGGTAAATATCATGGAAGGGTGAAACGTATAAAGTTACATATAAGATGTAGCAATTGATACATACAGAGTGCCTCCTCAAGCCGTGCGTTCATCAGATCATCAGGGGTGGATTTTGTGTTTTGTTTTGATTTTTATGAAGCTCATATAAGTACGCTTATTTCACCTTATTTCACCCTTTCTTTAATTGACACTTATCGTCTTGGTAGAACAAGATCTTATGTTTAAGTAAAACTATTGATACCACACAGAGAAAATAATCTCATAAAAATAAAAGTCCTGAATTCTAACTTTCATTTGGGTAAAAATACAGATGTAATATCAACAAAATGTTGTGCTAAGCTGAAACAGTTTTATTTCTGGTTTCATTAATGTACTTTGGTTTTAATGTGCTCACAAAATAAACTTTAATTACATTTATTTAGAGCCTCTTCTCATTTTCACGACTGTATTTACTGCTGGATAGTTGAATCTATAGTAATGTGTCATATTTTATTTGTTGATCATACACTTTGTGTGTTAAATATACTGTAAATCTGCAGTGACGGGCTGCTAGGTAAATATGGCCGAACAACAAAACAATGTCTCTCTCTGAAACTGAAGGGACTAGTTGCATTTAAGAAAATATTTAATTTAAGTTTTTTAAAGTTTTTAAATTGTATGCTGTGCTAGACTGTGTAAAAGTTAATAGTGACATAAATTTATATATTTTACTTAACATATTATTACTTACATAACAAAAAATCTCTAGCTGTTAGGTCCCTTCTAATTGGTGTTCCTAGCTGGAGGAAGCAGTTGCCTAAAGTCCAGCAGAAGATGATTGTTTCTGGAGGAGTAGCATGGGGACCATGAAGTAAATCAAAATCTCATGGCAAACCACTTGTAGAATGCATCAATGGTCTTGGCAATGACGGAGGAAGCCAGAAGAGGAAAAACGTTTGCTCTGTTTGATCCGCCATTATTAAGGTCCAAATTTCCATCCACGCTGCCTCACAGCTCTGTCGCAGGGTTCATTCTCAGGTATTATGGGTCTCTATAGTGTCAGAAAACTGAACCTATGGGCTCAAAGCAAAGGGTTCAGTCACATAATGCAGACGTTGCATGAGGAGTAATGACAAAAGTTTCATAGAACAGGTCAGTTGGGAAGTGACATTTTCAGAACAGAAAGACTTTCAGAAGAATAAAAATACCAGTTCTGCAGTTTTCCAAAACACCATTTCCTAGTGCCTACAGGCCCAACAGGTTGAAAGGGATCAGGAGACTTCCTAATTTCAAAACATTTTTTCCTTCATTATTTGCCAGTATGGGTGGAAACACAAGATGATAGACAGATTAGTCACACACATTTATCTTTTCCTTCACCTGCACTGGTTTAAGGATCTTGGTGACTTGCCACAAGGTGAACTGCATCTACTATGTAAGTGAACTGGCACAGTCAGCGGCTTGTCAGTTGTGATTGAGCTGTGTTTTGCAATTTGGTGTAAGATATTAGGGGAATTAGGACTTGTCCTGTCCATCAGCTCACAGAAGGACAATGGTGCATGGTGTGAGCTTTATTAACAGGATGATGCTGACTAATTATTCCAGAGCCAGAGCAAAGAGCCATCGCAGTGCAAAGCAATGATAATGCCACACCGAACCACACCCAACAACGCTGTAACCCTACTAGAGCTGCAACAACACAAGCCAGTTTATCTCTGAGTTCTGTTCGGATTCTGCTGATTGGACAAGAGAATGTGAAGCTGTCACTTTGGGCTCTGGGAAATTGTGATGAACGTTTCTTCACAATTTTTTGACATTTTATGGACTAAACAATTAATGGTGAAAATAGTGTAATTACCAGATTAATAAATAATTTCAAAAATACTGGTTGCAGCCCTAAATCCTACACAACTGCCAACCAATCCACATACATGGTGCATATTCCTAACCACAGAATTATCAGAATTCAGTTACCATTGCCAAGTGCACCCCACTGTGCAGTTTCAATCCACAATGCTTTGTGAGCCACTAATACAAGAAAAAATAAATCTCTGCAATTAATGATTGTTCATACATGAACTGACATGGGATTCCATGATTTTGTCTACTAGCTGTGTAATTAAAAGGCCAGTCAGTTCTGTTCCTTGACCAGCGGCTGAGCGCACAAGATGGTCAGTCTACTCCAAACATAGCAGCTGCAGTCAAAACCATCAGGAAATTATTTTGTTGATCAATAAAATCAAAGAGACAACATAATAGGATCTGTTACAAAAAATCTAGTTAACTCTTTTTAACAAAGGAACTAAGCTATGTGACCAAGACAAAGGAAATCAGAAGCTATGGGTGCCGAGAGCCCCTGAGACCCAGCGGCCAGTTACATATTCCATATGTCCAGCATTACTCAACTTTGGCTCACATGGGCAGGTCCTTTTAACCATTCAACACTAGGCTCACGGAGAGCAAGACTTCAGAGTACCACGACCTTATCCTCTCTATCTGGTGAGAAACAGGACAGTGGTGGGAGTCGAAGCGAGAGACAGACATGGAAAAGTCAAGAGACAGAAAGGCTGAGCTGGCAGAGATGGGAATGATTCAACAGAGCTGAAACGGACAATCAAGACCTTTGTTCCTTTGTTCTCACACTCAAATCAGATGCATTGAACTTTTTTCATTCAACCCTCTGCGTCAGTCTTTTCTTTTCTCTCATTTAGAAATTCAAGGTGAAGGTGACACTGCCCACAAGACCTACAGTCTGTCAATTCATTTACCATCCACCCCTTTAGTCAGATTGCTGACCGGCAATGCCAAACACTACTGACAATGACATTACATTAAGCTGAGATGGGTAAGAGAGGAAGTGATAAAAACAACGCCCCCTGTAAAGTAGACTGGGTGGCATGTCTGAGTAATTGAATAGCTTTGCTCCTGTGTTACAAAGGCACATCATGATGGAACGTTTGACATCTACACAAAAGGCACAATGTCAGATGTGGCTTAGAACCCTCTTTCCTTTAATTATCACAGGATACTCTTATGTGTATTTAACCATCACTTAAACAGTTATACATGCACAACACTGTTAGATCCAAGACTGTGCATTGGCAAGAATCTGGCAACAAACAGTAGGCAACACACAGTTCCAGTAACACACAGCATCATAGCAGTACCTTCTGTGCAATCTGAGCAAAGGAAGTAATGCCTATCTACATTAGTACAAAAATACATTAAATAAAAAGGTGCATGTAGGATTTGTTAGCAAAACAAATTAAGAAAATAAAAACTGTAACAGTAAGCACTCAATCCTCCTCAAAAATTGGAGGATTCAAACAGTATTGCAAAACATAATCAACAACAACATAATCTGTCGATAGGCTTTAAAAGACTTTTTTACTTTTTGTAAACAAGTTTAGTTTTAGTCTAATTTGTCACACTACATACCATTACTTAATGTTGCTATAGTATGCATCCCTCCAATATGCTTACCCAAAGTGTGCCACTTGAACTTCTGCACACTGTGTAGCCTTGACTCACTACATTAGCAGCCTAAGAGCAACAGTACGGGGTGCGATATTCATACTCAAGACCTCGTGACAGCAACATCAGCTCCCTATGTTGCCTCAACAAGCTGTCCATTTATTAAAACCTTAAGCTCCATTTTGCATTCAGCCCTCAGTGAGGAAGGATAAGGTTGGTCCAGGGGTAACTGAGCCCCTGACTTGGAGGCATATGAGCCAAATACGATTCGACAAGGCCCAGAGCTCCAGGGTCAGGTCGCAGCAAGGAACATGTCCCTAGGAGGGAAGGCCTTGTTGCTCCTTCAGCCAGTCAGCATTCTCCAGTTGGTGCAACAAATCCTAATGAGGCTGTTCTCTGTGGGGGGAACCAGAGTCCTGTCTGTGGGAATTTGTCTGAAGAGCTAAACAACCAAAGAAAGATGCAGTGAAGCAATCCACTCTCTTTCTCACACACACAAACCAAGACCGGTGAAGTGAAAAAAGCAATGTTATATTTGAAATTTATGTGCAGTCTACTGAATTTTACTGCTGCAACATCAAATTGGCTCAGCATTGCAATGCGCAATGTCCAAGTCCAGGAATCATTCAAAAAGAACCAGATAGGGCTGGGGAAACATACCCATTTGTGACAAACATATGGGACATAAATGTCAAAACCAAATATGATAAAGTTTTCACCTGTGGTTGATATCCTTACGAACTCCATAAAGACCAACAGAACCCACTGCATGGAGACAGCGAGACATAAAAGGTCAACGTTCAAAGTCATTGCTGTGTTTCTGATCTGTCGCTGGGGCCAGTCCACCTGAACCACATTAATGTATTTTCCCTCTCCGTGCCTCTCTCTCGTCCTCGAAAACACTGAACGTAATGCTTTGTAGCAAAGCTCAGTTTAAAAGTCAGATTGCAATATATTACAATGATAAACTCTGACAACTCACTTTTTTTTTCCATGGGGCAGTAGAATAAAATAGTGGCACTAATATGCAACACCTGTTCCTTTTCGGCATCCGTCAGTATATCAAATATACAAACAGTGACAGCTGTGGGGCAGGCAGTGATATAGCAAGGCTCTGGGCCCGCCTGATGCAAAAGACAGACAGAGACAGGGGTTGTTTCACAGAGCACTTCTTCCCACACAAGGCCCTCTCCAGGTCAAATAGCTGAAAGCAGAGTTTAGGGGCCGGAGCTTATAATATTTCACATATGCTTTTTAAGGAACACGGGGTCCTATTGATTTCTTTAATCTAAAGCCTGGGACCTAAAAGGAAAAGAGCCTATCAGCCAGCCTGCTTTCAATTACGAGGTCCATAAAAATTCTGAGATAGGAGTTGATGTGATGGATGGTATGCGAGATGCCATGATAGGATCCATGCCTCTGTCTACTGAGGCTGAAGTTTGCCTGGCGAGATCATCCACATGTCAGAGATGCACCCGAGACTTAAGTGCAGCTACACTCAAAGAAATGGCGTAATCACACCTGGCTTTTAATATATCTTGTTGGATATATGTCATCACAACTGATTAACAAAAATATGAGGGACAGGAAGAAGCTTTTGCAGTCACGCTAACAGCTCTGTAAGGTTGTATTTAGGCACAGCAGTGTCTTCACCAAACCTTTGTTAATTAGCAGTTAAACAAGTATAGCCACTGCTGATCTGAATGTCATTATTTTTGCAGCTATTTTGTAACAAACAAAAATATTGGACAAATTAAAAAAATTGCACAGATGATGAAGCTAGATTGCAAGTTAAGGGATCACCATAGTTATTGCAATGTATCCTGAAAGAGATATGAATGTGTGCAACAAATTTCATGGAAATCCATTGAACAGTTATTGAGACATTTCACACAACAGGTGGGCGGAGGTCACTACACTAAACTTTATAATATGTCTGAGCACCTGGTATGTCTGCGGCAAATTTCATGGCAAAAGATCTAAAATTTGTCAAGATATTTACCTAAAAGCTCTAAGGTAAGCCTGCAGGTCAAAGCAGAGGAAAGTAAAGGATCATTAGGATTCCTCCCGTGGGGACTGGGAATGTTTTCACCAAATTTCATGGCAATATATCCAATTATTGTTCAGACAATTCAGCTGGGACAAACAGACAGAGTGACCAGCAGACCAACACTGCCATGATTTGAATCATGCCAATAACGTGGCTAAAAGGTTATTTCTAATGGATAAAAGGGGACTGGAAAAGACAGCAAGGACTACAGAAAACCTGTGGTTCTTTATCTGATCAGAGTGAAATCATTCAGATCAAAGGAGATATATAATGGATGGAACAGCTGGAGCCCGCATGCTGAATTTCCTCTAAAGTTCCTCTGAATTAAACTCTGCATGTGTAACAGAGAAAGTTGGTAGATGCAATATATAGAAAAAAACATTGGGATGGGGCTGTTTTTCAGGCATTGGGCTCGGCCCCTTACATCCAGTGAAGGAAAATCTTAATGCTTTAGCACACCAAGACATTTTGGACAATGCTATAACTCTGTGGCAACAGCTTGGGGAAGGCCCTCTTCTATTCCAGCATGACTGGTGCACAAAGTATAAAGACATGGTTGGATGAGTTTAGTGTGGAAGAACTTAACTGGCCCACACAGAGTCCTGACCTCAACCCCATCCAACACCTTTGGGATGAACTGGAACAGAGATTGTGAGTCAGACCTTTTGGTCCAACGTCAGCGTCTGACCTCACAAATGCTCTACCGCATGAAAGGACAAAGATTCCCACAGAAACACTCCAAAATCTTGTGGAAAGCCTTCCCAGAAGAGTGGAAGCTGTTATAGCTGCAAAGCTGTCTGTGTGTTCAGAATGTAATGTCATTAAAGACCCTTTTGATGTAATTGTCAGGCGCCCCAATACTTTTGTCCACATAGTGGAAATCCAGAATCACAAGTTTGCTGTCAAAACTATTTTACAAAGTCATCTGGTGATTCAGCTTGGAAACAAAACATGTATTTTTACCTCACAGACAATGTGAAACTCACCTACATACATTATTTTGTTTAATCTAAGTCACTCCTTTATTTGTGCTGTGACAAGAGTGCACGCAGAATGCATCTAGTTGTAAGATGTTTATCCTTCATTTAATAACTGAAAGATGTCAGGATGAGCTGTATTGGATTTGAACTATAACACCACAAACTTTTGAGTTATGATATCTTATTTCTTATGAGGTCATTTAACTGATGTATCATATGATTATTTACAGGCTACATTTTTATCCTACATGAACCAAATTTTTAAGCGAGCATCTAAAATTACAGTCAAATGGAGTGCAAAGTCAGGTTCTGTTTCACAAGCTATACGTTGTGTGTAACTTTAAACTTTGAAAGCAAGTTCACCATAAATTCTGAAACCGACAGGATCTCAATTATGATCCAAAGCTCCAGTACAGCTATTCAAGGGACCTGATAGTGTGAACTACATGGTCTTATTTGAGAAGTTGGTACAGGCTGGTAACATTGCATGAGTTGCACTTCAAGAGGTATTTTCAACTGATGTATCTGTACAATAGGGCAAATATATCGCAATAATTTAAGTGGCAATGTATATGTGAATTTCTCGTGCAACCAAAGCCTGTACACAGTCTTGAGAAATTCAATTTAAATTATCAACTTAACAGTTATTTAAAACACAAGCACACAGCCTAATGTGCAACCCCCATTGTGCTTACATTATTTAAAGCAGCTATAATCAATATCTAATGATGTATAACGACAATGTATCAAATGATGACAGGAAACCAGTGTTAGAGAGATCCTGTAGAAAAACTGCTCGCTACCAGGTTCACTATATCAATTTTAAAAAGATGTCACTGTTTATAACCAAGTGGCCAAGAAATCTATTACTGCACTTTTACCCTACGGACTCAAACACCAAACAAGCTGACATCCTCTTTCTGAATGGTCTTCTCACAGCCTGCTAAGACTGTTCTCTCATGGAAAGAATAAAACTTTGAAATTTGAGTCCTGGGTTGAATTTCATCCTGAGTGAAAGCAAAATATTTATCTCAGACTAATCTAATCCATGTCCCCGAAAGGCTTTGTCTCTTCAGAGCTGGGAGAACATCTCTCTCAGAAATCTTCAGCGAGTCCAGCCAGCCGGCCTGTCAGCACCAAAAGACACAAATAATCCGTACTGTGTAACAGTTTGAAGTCTGTACAAAGACAGATGGAGATTAGGCATGCTGGTGCCAGGGGGTCCGCAAGATCTACCAGTGTCTCCATCCTTCAGCTCGACATCAAAGAACACAGTGCAACAGTTTGAATTATAGACAGCAAGTGTGCAGTCATACTTCTGGTGGCAACAAACTCCCAGCCCAATTACCCCCATGCTGCCCCGAGGAGAAGAAACACAGGACACACCTTGTAGGGAGGCCAGATTAATCACAATCCCAACAACTGCACATTATCTACAGTACAAAAGGTCAATCAGGTGAGCAGGTCATTTGACAGCTCAATCCCACTCTATAAAGGGACTCTGTGTTGTGGTGGGCTTAACATAGTCAGTAAATTGTTTTTAGACTGAAATGGAACCAAATGTGTTATACAGTATCTTTTTACTTGTTCTGATATTGTAGAAATAATTTATTCATCTATGATCCTGATTATTTCAACAGTAAAAATGCAGTTCAGACAGGTTAAGCTTTTCAGACAGGTATACAATTTACTGCGTCTATTTCCAACTGTAAAATAAAAATAAATAAATAAATAAATAAAGAATACAATTTTTTCTGACTGTTCATGCATTATCTCACTTTCCTTTACTGCCAATGCTCAGGGAATATTTCGCTCACCTGCATGCAAACGAGTAGAGTTGGGAAAGATTACAGCATACTAATCAGCAAATGGACAAAAGACAACCAGACAACCAGGCTATTATAGTGCAGATGACACATGGGAGTGATTCTGAGGCAATGGAGATGAATGCTGGTACAGTCAGAGAAGATAATGGCGGTAAATGGAGCAAAAGAAAACAAAGGAACACTCATGCCAAAACAGATGATGATGTGGAAAACAGCTATTTTGTTAAATCCAAAGATACAAATGACAGTATTTTCCAAGGAAAATATATTCTGTTGGTGGTAGCAGACAAACTATGACTTAAAGAGCAAATAGATCAAAAATGTTTCCATTGTCAAAACATTCCATATGAAGGTTTTAACTTTTTACTGAATGGCGACACAAAGATAGCATAAAAACTGATTTAGACACAGAACCACTGGCTTACGAAAAAACAACGCTGAGGAAAATCTTGGACCAAATGAGATGGCAAGCAGCTGTTAAAGCCAGCTGTCCAGGCCAGTTGTTCATAAGGGCTGGGAGGCCAGGATGGAGGGATTCAGAGACATTTAGAAAAGCAGGGATGGCGGGGGTATAGATAACAAACTGATAGAGACGGTGAGGGAGGAAAGTGAAAAGAGCTGAGAGGTTTAAGTTAAAAGTAAATGAATGCATTCAGCTCAGCACAGCACACTCAAAAGGAGCAGAACACATTTATCAGTACAAATCAGCAGGCTAGACCTGGCTCTGTTCTTGATTGCGGCTTCTCTGTAAATTGTAACTGCAAACTAAAGAGATAACTACCCCGATAACAGACTCCAGATCCTTATATGGTATAAAAACAGCAATATATAAGCAATAACACTAAAATGACAGCAATAATGACTTGACAAGTTAACTCAGTGGAGGTTTAGTGTTAGTGCTAAATTCATTCAACACAGAATGAGTTTCTGTGCATTTTTTGATGTCAGTCATCATACAAGTTGCTTGAAGAGAAAAGTTTTATGGAATAGACATGACACTATAGAAAAGCTCTAGTGGGTCTACTTAGTTTACAACAATAATAATAGCTTCTTGTTTGTTGTTCTTGTTGTTCATTTGTTCCTTTCTTTATTGTATTTATATATCGTACGCTTTATATGCTGTACCACAAGATGTAAGTGCCTCACACACCAATAACATTGTTACATTTATGCTTTAAATAAAACAACCTAGGTGATTCACTTTTTATGAGTCGCAAAGTCCACATACTTTTCATATACATAAAAAACATGTCAAGACAGGAAAGACTCATCACAGTACGACTACAAGGCTGATGCTGGAGAATATTAAAGCAGGACTGCCCCCTGGTGGCGATTATTATTATGAATTATGCATGCAATAAAGATCATAAAGAGAAAGGTCAGCCCTCAGCTTCAGGAGTGACAGCATAAATGTATACAATGATGGAAAACTAGTTCTCAAAATCAAGGTAGATGACATGACTGTAAAATTTAAAAAAAAAAAAAAATTTACTTTGTATGCTACTCTGGAACTTTCAGTCTAAGTTAAGAAAAAAATAAACAAACCATAATAAATGGTTTAGAGTAATCTGTGCATATTACATTTTAGATTGGGGAACTGCTTTGAAAGGTGCAGATACTTACTGTAAATTCTTCAGATGAACTCTGTGTTTGTGCTTCCTTGTTTCTGATAGCAGTGTGTTTACCTC
Organism: Scatophagus argus; assembly: GCF_020382885.2. NCBI lineage: Eukaryota > Metazoa > Chordata > Actinopteri > Scatophagidae > Scatophagus > Scatophagus argus. The sequence goes on from NC_058511.1 coordinate 16,043,194, forward strand.
CCACCTGGCAGTCTCCAGGAAACTTTGATAAGAGAAAGGCATTAACAAATCACTCAAGCAACATTTTGCAGCAAGTGACATATTTTTCCCACAAAGCTCTATATCAACAGAAACTGACATTTCTTTCTTTTAGGTTTCGTTTTTTTTTTCCAAGACCTGGCTCAACAAAACGTTGTGATAGGTCGGAATAAAATTCAACACTAACAAACACTTGGGGTCACAGACGGAATGAGTCAGGACTTGTGCAGGACATCACACTAGCATTTTTATTGAGAGAACTGGGTGAGACACAAGGGCAGATATTACCCATGATGACATTTTTCTTTACTTTCATACTGATTTAGGGGTGAGGATATGTAAAATTACCAAGACTCTTTCTTTTGCACAGTGCTTACTGATCTCCTGCTTAAGAAAGCAATACTATCTGGAAAACCTAAGGCCCAAACAGATGTATTATACACAGACAGAATGCGTCTCTCAGTCACAATCTAAACACTAAAACAAACAACAGAAAGCTTCTTGTGGGTTAACCAAGACTATGGGGCTGAGAAGGGTTCTTTCAGAAGAACACTCCTCACCAGAGGACAGTCTCCAGCGGTGTAGCAGTTTCAACACTAAGGCTGTGTTGAAGCCAGATAACTTTCCTCAGTCCAACCTACTGACCCAGTGCTCTTTGCCTTTCATTTTCTACTTTCTAAACAGCTATTTAGCTCAAGAGCTACTGTGTTCATATGATGCTGAGGAGCTATAAGAAGAGGATTAGCTGGTAATGCTTGTGAGGGAAACACTTCTCCAACAAACTACAGAGACAGAGCTTGGTAACCAGTCCATATGCACATGGTGTTAAAGATCTTTTTACAGATGGAGCTGCTTGACATAACTCCTGCTCCCACGAGCAGGTGTTCAAATAAATGAGTTGAGCAACTTCTTCTGGACCAGGCTCTGATTCAAGTCAGCTAACATTTTCTGGAACAATGAAGCTATACACAGAAGTAGAGCAGAACATAGGAGTGGTTTACACAATAAAGTTTCAACATTTCTGACTCGAAAGGCCACCTGCCCTCATGTTGTTTTTCCATAAGATGCTGTTTCAGATATGTTTAAGGAAAGTAATAATGCGCAAATGACACACGACTTAAACTGTTATTAAACTTTTCATTCGGACTAGTTAACGTAGCAAGAACCAAAACTAACCATACACTAGAATACACACACACGTACTTCACTGTAAAGAGTTTTTAAATGTTATTCTAGGCTTGAACATGTTCTTGTGTCATTTCAGATGACGTTATCATTATAGCTTCGGCCTTAACGTTATGTCAAATCACAGCAGACCCGGTCAGCCAAGCTAGCGTTAACCTTTAATACCAAAGCTTCATTGTGCGAAACTGGAACACCCGGCATGTCTCATCCTCACTGAGTGCTCCAAACTCGCATTATTTCGCTTCATTTTAGCACCAACACAATCCGAGGCTGATGTTTGCTTTCACCAAGCTAGCTAAGTTCACGTTAGCTGACTGACTGCTAGCCACTGCCAGCTAACCTCGCTGACCAAAACAGCTGGCTAAACAACAGCGGTTTCTCTGTGGTTTCTTTCACAAGCTGCACACTCAGATGGACACCCACCGGGTAGAACGGGAAAACACACGCTGAGAACTACCGGGCGAGACGAAAAGTATTCCTGGTCCTCTGCTTTAGTTTTTGCCGGATGCTGATGTATCCACTATCCAAGCATCAAACATGTTGAGTGGGCAGCTGCGCACTGAGTTCTTGTTTGCACTCGATAGCCATTGCGAGATTTCTGGAAAAATGTAGCTAGGGAACTTCGAAGGGAACTCGAATGAAACAAAGTGCCCTAGCTTATTATCTATAATAGTTATATTGTTCTGGTAAGCTTTTTTTTTCGTAATTGCAGCCTGTTCTTTGTTAGTCTCATCCTAAATTTACAAAAATAGGACAAAGGAATACATTTGTGGATTGACCTGTGTGAAAATACTGCACAGAATAACTGCAGTAGCCTGTATCTCTCAGAACAAATTCATGAAGACTGCTGTTAACTGGAACAATATACCAATTTTGATGGTTAAAACTGAATTAGAAACACTCCTAAACAATATATATTTGTTTTCAGTTGTAAGCTACTTGCCACACATACACATGTGGTTGTAGTCTCCATCTGCTGTTCAAAAGAGTATCTCAGTCGTCTGCCTGCAGTACACACAGCCAATGCATACTATAATGGCCACAGGTGCACATTTCCAGGTTAATTTCCACAGAAGAGACAGACTTTTCTGAGCGCATTAGTTTTGAAAAGTCAAAGCAGGAAAAGTGCAGGTGTAACTAATAACATTAATTAACAATGACTCAGTTCTGTTCAGTTGTGAGTTGTCAGGGAGCCTGCGAACATAATGCCGAGGTGCTGCAGTGAATGCATTCTAATGGTTTATTTTATTAGGTACACCTGCGTTTGAAAAGACAAAAGTGTACTGGGGTGTACATGATGAACACATGTATTATGTGTTTTTATGTCTCTTTGACATTAGGGGGAAAATAGGTGTGCAGTAGCACAGTGCACCAAGACAAAAGCAATTACAGTCCAACAACCAATAGAACTTTACAGTCACAGTGATATTCATTTGTATCTTCTCTTTTCAGCCTTAATAATCTAATAATAACAATAATCTTGCGTTCTCATATCGGACTAAACGTTTTTAAATCGTGGTGATAGCACCATAGGCTTTTTTTTTCTCAGACAAAAACAAATGACTTTATTATCCCACTAAGAGATACCTGGAAATAACATCAACAGATGGGGAAATTAGGAAGTGTTCATTGTCCATGTGGAAAAACAGAAAGAAACTCTAATTATTCCTGATCTGGAGGTTGTGGACGAGATTTTCCTTTTTTTAAGTTTTTATGAGTTTATCAGTTGTGATTGCAGCAAAAAAACAAATTTGCAATAAAGTATACTGAACAACACAACTAATTTACTTTCCTCAAATTACTTTTATTTGCTATAGCTGTCACATGGGGGCAGTATGACCACCAGTATGGAAATTGCACAGCAGCATTCACACCTTCTTTACAAAGTCTGCAGTGCTACATTCTAAGTGAAAGCTATATCTCATATAACCAGCTGTAAATATTGCACCATAAGAACCTCATATGAGTGCTATGTCCATAATGCATTATTCATGTCTGTTAAGTCACAAACAACTGCTTTAACAGCATTAAAATTCATTGAGCGACACATGTTTCAAAAAAGCTTCTGACTACTTAACACCTTCACTGTGGCAAATTAGGTCTAGCTGTCTACTTCAAGAGCACTTTGACAGTTGTTATGGAAGAGCAGAGCACTTGTTATTTGCTTTGTCCTGTACTGATTTTCCCAGCGTGATCTCTGGATCATCCATAGGATTTTATCTGACACTGAACAAGTTCTTTTTTCAAGCCATTTGTTTGACTTAAACAAATTTAACTGACCAAATACAATGGTATAGTTCAAAAACAAAATGGGCTGCATTTAGTGTCACCAAACTTGCTTTTCTGGAGTGTACAGAGAATGATATGAGGAGTATAACTGCAACAACTCTGTGGAGGCAAAGCAGGTGTAGGCTGAAATGAAGCAGAAGCAGCACAGCAAAAAATATTAATGGTGGACATAAATGGGCTGTATTTTTCAGGCGAAATTTCAAATTGATGCGCATGCTAAGTTGGCCACCTGGATCCATTTCCCCTCCAGAATTAAGCCTCTTTTAATTTCTCCTTATTGCTGACCTTCTTCTGCCTAAACCAGCTGAGTAAACAGCTCAGCTCCTGCACATCTAAAACATTATGCACTAAAAGTATGTAAATGGGTTTGTATGTTTGCAAGGTTTGAAACTTAATCTTAGACTTGTTATGAAAATAAAACTTAGATGAGTCTGCTTTTGAAGATGTGGCAACATAAATGCCTATCGAGATGATCCACAGACCTTGTTATGAACAGATTCATGTAAGAACTACTTTCTTTTCGGCAAATTACACTGTATCACTGCATGAAAGGAAAGGAAATATGCTTTGACTGATGAACAAGGTGCTCATGCTTGTGAACGGGGCAGGATGTAAACATTAACTGTGTCCTCCTCAGCTGGGTTGTTCCTTCTGCTCTGTGATATGGAAATAAAATAGCTCCTCCATGAAACAAGGTCTGTGGGTTTACTTAAGTTACCAGGTCATTAGTTTTGGGAGGAGACATGTCTGTTTAGTTTTTCAAATGTATGTTTTTGGTGCTTTTAGAATCATAAGCGAAGAGTTCTGTTAAGGCAGACTTCCCTGCAGCCAATATCTCCAAAAACTCAGCAACTCATACCATAATATCATATTTAGGTGGATGGAATAGCACTGCAGGTAAGAGGGGATGAACCTGTATTTTTGATTTTGGGGGGGTGAATTGTCCTTTTTGTTTTTCATCTTTTTCACTTCCAGAGGTTGTAGTGGCCTTTAGGCAGCCAGTCATCACTCACACGGCGCTCCCCAGCAGGGGGTTGAGGGGAGCAGCCGCTGTGGTCACATTAAAAACTGCATCGCCTTTTGTGACAACTGTAGATCAGTGAGCTATCAGCTCCCCCTCGCTCTTGTGTCAGGGATTTGTAGTCTTTCGTGTGCTGAACGCCGCCGCGTGGTAGTGGCCTTTGTAACAGTAAAACTACAGTTCCCTCAGAGCTGCTCGGAGGTGTTAGTTGTCAATATGGCTGTTGTCAGACAGACAAAGCAGAGAGGCAAATAATTCGCCTCTGATTAGAAATCCTTGGAAAGGGGTCGGACAGGGCACTGTATTCAGATTGCTTTATTGTTCGGCTGCAGTGAAAGATACATTGGGTCTTTGCTCAAGTTATAAAGTTAAATGGTTAAGTGGAAGATTTGAACCGAGGTAAGTCATGTACTTAGCTATCTACAACACTGAAAGTGATGTTATTAATATCAAACGTTCGCTAGCCAGCCACAACGGCTAACGTCAGCTAACGGTAGTATCAGCTTTGGCATGGCTAGCATGTTATGCTAATCATTCCACAGCACCAGTGCTGCCAATATAGTTAACGTTAAGTTGTTAGCCTTCCTCTGTGATGCCAGTGGACTGTTGTTAGTATAAATTCAGTGACCGCAGTACTGCAAGCGATGGAAATCATAATGGGTTAGAGGACTACGAGCTGTGTAATTTGCCGTTACATTGGGCATTGTCCGTCTGCCACAGAAACATTTGCTAACGTTAGCTTTTGGGCAAAGGGCGTGAAAGCTGGCATCACCAATGGCTCGCCTGCAGCGTTGAAACGAGCGACAGATTTGCGCTCTCACTGCAGGCCCCGTAGTCAGCAAAACAAAAACACATGGATGAAAAAGAGACACCACGAACTGTGGTCAAATTTAGGACCGGGACAATTTAGAAAACTTCACCGCCAAAGAGAAGAGTTTGGTTTACTTTGGGAGTATCAGATGCACGCAACTTATGTTTAGGTAAGAAAGCTCAAGTTTTTGTTTGCATAACTAAAAAGCTAAAGTGATTTTTCCGATGTCGTTGTCTTCTGCGAATCACTTTTTTTCCCCTTCTCACATTTGAAGAGTTGTTGAGCTTGTTTGGACTGTTTCTTAAATGATCGTCGAGGTTAATCCGTTAGGTGTGTTCAAAATGAAGTTTGTTTAACCATCTGTCAAGGACAAGTCCACTTCCTCCTTGTCTTAGTAGTAGTGAGATCAGTCAAACTTTTCTCCTCCGTCTCCCTCCGGGTTACACACCTGTCCAGTCTGTGTTACCTGGCTTACACTCAGTTTCAGTGTAGGGCATTGATTTACATTAGGTTGAATCTTTGCTCCCCTGCAGGTGCTAACCTCTGCTCAGTGTGTTTGAACTAGTTAAACCAACTTGAGCCAAAGTGAATAGTTAACTCTTGTACTTGACAAGGATTGGTGGTGATTTCAAATGTTTGCAATGCACAATGAGTCCCTGTAAAAGAACACAAAATGCCTCAGACTAAGTAGTAGTTAGTGCATCCACTTGCTTGTTAAAACCAGCGATATTCTCATCATTTTGCAGTGTAACCGTGCTTGATAATGATTCACAGCTTTAGTAGCCTTCCTTATGAATTCTTAATGATAACTAAAGCAACTAGTTAATGTTCACCAGTGTTACTATGCTGCCCTGTAGCTCAGAAGTAATGCTTTTCATTGCCTACTGAAAGTGACTTTCCCCTGTATGTGTCTGAAACATTTTCAATTGTTCTCCGTTTTAAAGCTTGGTTGTTGCAGACCTCTAAGGGCCTGTATTCACCACAGCTGTATTAGTTTCCTCTATAATAACTTCAAAACACTGCATACACTCTTAAGTCATTTAGGGTTTTTTTTTCTCTTCTCTGCACATCTTAGACCAACACAGATGTAGAAAAATGCCAGTGACCCCTTTTAAACCATTTATCATATCAGCATAGGTCAGGCTGGCACAGAAGATGGAAAATCTGCCGCAGTGTGATTCCAGTTGCATTGATTTTGAGCACAGCAAATTGCTTATGAAAAACATACAGCGTGGGTGGTGTGCAGAGCCGGGGATATATTGTAGCTCTTAAAGAACGGCAGTCAGAATGTTAAGATAGCATCAGCTGTCAAGGTGACTCTGGCACTCTGCGTGTGTTGCCTGCTGGTTCCCAAAAATAGCAGATTTTTATGCCCTGCCCCTCCCTCCCTTCTTCTTTCACACTTCTGTCTCTCGCTCTTGTCTTCCATTTCTTGCTTACTTGCTGCCTCTTTATTTTCTTCTTGCGGTCCCCCCCCCCCACTTTACCCTTCTGATGCTCCTCCACTACCTTTCTCTGCCTCACTCCTCCTTTCCCATTATTCTCATTTTTCTCTCCATCTGCAACTGCACTCCTTTTCACTCTTCCTACTTAATTCTCTCATTTCCTCCTGTCTCATTTCTGGCTGACTTTCCTCATTGCTCCTTCTGTTCTCCATCTCTCTTTCTGTTTCCCTCCTAGATCTTGAACCTCCACGTACTTTCCCTTCCTTAACTTCCCGCTGCATTTCCTGTTTCCTTTCCCCTCCTCTTCTTCTTCCTCTGTCTTACAACCTGTCTGTCTTTTCTCTCATTCAGCAGCAGGATGTCTGAGTTCAGTGAGGAGCCGCGCTTCACTATTGAGCAGATAGATCTACTGCAACGGCTGCGTCGCACTGGCATGACCAAGCAGGAGATCCTGCACGCACTCGACACTCTGGACCGGCTGGACCGGGAGCACGGTGACAAGTTTGGCCGCCGTACCTCTTCCTCTTCCTCCTCCTCGTCCTCCTACGGAGTAGGCGGGGCCATCAACAACTCTGCCTCTAATACCACTACATCATTCAATAATAACAACACTGCCTCGGCAACCACAACCTCTTCTGTGTCATGCAACGGCAACAACAGCGCCGAGGGCGGCACCGGCGATCACTCTGCAGCCGCCGCGTCTTCCACAACCTCAAAAATCTCCACCGCCACACAGACGCAGTTTGGGAGTGGAGGGGGACTCTCACCGTCTCCTAGCAACAGCTACGACACCTCCCCGCCTCCGGGGCCGCCGCCACCTTCCGCCATCTTGCCCTCGCCGGTGTCACTGGTGGCTCTGTCACAGAATGGCCGGGATAGCCTAGCTGCCACACCCAACGGGAAGCTGTCTCCTCCGAGGTACCCAGTAAACAGTGCGGCTGCAGCACGAGCGTTTGGGTTTGAAGCTACAGAGGAGGACCTGGACATTGATGATAAGGTGGAGGAGCTGATGAGGTCAGTAGCAGAACATTTCACTTTGTTTGTTCAACTTAAGTTTGAAGCCTGTAGAGCTGGATTGCATATTAACAGTAATTAGGGTACGGTGTTATAAGACTGGGATTGTGGATGTGAACATCTACAGTAAAAATTATGTTTTCCCATAAATGTTCTTATGTATTAAAGCACTTAAGTGAGGACTAAAGATGCCTGTAAAAGCAGCCTTGAAGGTTCTTATTCATGATGGCTTCTGCTACGGTGGCCTTCCAGAGCTTTTAGTCACATGATCTTCATCGTCACATGGAGTTTGTCATGGAATTGTTGACTTCTCGTCCATTCTGGCCCACGAGTTGAGGTTAGAAGTTCATTCTTGACCTTGGAAAGAGAAGTTTGTAAAACATTTCTCACCACAAAGTCCGTTTAACAGCTATGCTGCATGATTGGATCAAAAAGTTTTGTGCTCAGCAAGAAAAATAGTTGGTTAACGTATCAAGATGTAAATGAACTGTGTCTGTGGCTACGGATTAGGTTCACCAGGATTTGCCTGTTTGAAAATGGTTGTGCCGAAAAGTTTGTTTTTTTAATCCAATCAGTATTATCAGTGATATAAAGAAATGAACTGGTCATTTGTGTAATCCATGCCATCTTTATGTGATCGGTTACACTGGTGTCTGTATAGTTAAACTTGTTGTTACTTCTTTGAGATAGATTGCTTTTAACTTGCAGTTCTACCTTGCCTTGAGTTGTTACAGTGTAGTTAAACTGTAGATAAAAAAAAAACTTGGCTTGCTCTTAACTTTTCTGGTATGTGGTACATTATCTGGCAGTATTGTTCATTTATGATTATACTTGTGGCATTTCCAGTGAAGAGCAGGTTTGCACAGGTCGTGTCTGAAAGATGACAAAAGCCAGTTCAAGGCCAGCATTCTTGTGGGCTCCATATAAGATATGTAGCCCTGATGTGCTTACGTTTTGACAAGTTGGAGCTACAGCTGTATATAACTACTGAGCTGGCCCTTAACATAGGCAAGAGGCACAACATCTTGGCACTAGGAGGACAACTTACTGTGCAACTGATTAATCTGCTCTTTTTTTTTTTTTTTTTTTGATGAATTGTTTTTCTCCATAAAATGATAGAAAGTGCTGTAAATGTCCGAGGCATCTTGAAGTCTTCTTTTGTCAAACTACTAACTTACCATCATTGTAAATACTCACAGTTGAAAAGCTGTAACCAACAACAGCTATTGATCTAATTCTCTGTTGATTGACTAATCAATAAATCAAACTATCATTTTAGCTGCAGAATTTACTTTCTTAAGCATAAGTCAAGAACACTAGTTATAGCACTTCTTGAATTGTGCAGGCAGTAAGCAAGATGCATGACAACTAAAGAGGCACAGTTGAACAAATGAAGAAACAGAGAGGGCGAAGTGCTGGCATAGACATTTCAGTGTACTGGCTTCCATTTATTTTTTTTATTTATTTATTTATTTATTTTTACGACAGTGGGACCACATGACAGTTGGTGTTAGCACGTATGTGTTGTACATTATGTACTACATAAGGGTGTACATCCTTTGATGGAGTATGAAGACAACAGAGGCAGATACAAAAACATTCTTGTTGTGATCATGTCTGCGGCCAACAAGACTGCGTTGAATAAAATGGGAAGTTTTCTGCTGCAGATGTGTGAAAAGCCTCCAGGGTTTAAGATGACATTTGCTCAGAGGGAAGGAAGAGAAGCCGTTACAGTCGTGCACCTCAGGAAGCATTACATAAAATGACATATAGTAACATCAAATGGCATTTGATTTGGGGCCACGTGCTTAATAGCTGCTTAGGCCCTTTACTGTGGTAGTTTCAGTCTGTCAAGCCCTCGTGCTCTCCGTCTGTAGGACTCTCCAGCGTCTCGCTCGGCGGGGCCGCGGGGGCGTGACACAAGGCTTCAGCTTGTCAACAATCCCACGGTGCCCTTCTGATTTTTCTCTCTTTTAAGTGCACATTTCCGTCTCTGCAGGGGTTCGGCCTTAGAGTTGGCATCCAGCTCATCACCCCTCTCCTCCTCCACTTCCCACTCTTCCTCAGTCTTGTACAGCAGCTTGTGCTACATTGATTCACTGGTGTCGATACAAGCAGCGTTTTTGAGCTCTAATTTTAGCTGCGCCGCAAGAGGTTGGTGTGGAGGATATTGATGCTGGATGTCAAGAGTCGTGACGCATTTTCATTTCAGAAATATGCTAACGGAGAACTAAGGACTTTGATGCGTTCTCCATTTTGACTGTGTCTGGGATACTGACTGGTTCAAAAGATGCTGTGATTGTATGGTTTGAGCACCACTGCTGTTAAAGTTGTGTGGGGGGAGGCGCCCACTGGAAATGACTTCCAGTTAAAAAAACAAATAAAATAAAAGTACACAGTATTTGTGATCACAGTTTGTACCAGGATTCAGAATTAAGTCACAAGCTTGTTGGTGTGTGGGAGTGTGTGTGTGTGCGTACATGTGTATGTTATTGTGTGTGTATATAGAAGGGAGGGGATTGGGCTCAAAGCCAGAAAGCAGGGTGGGTACACTGTGTGACTGTACATGTTCACTCACCACCCTTCATTCCTGCAAGTCTGTGCATGTTTTATTTTTTTTCTCCCCCTGCCGAGGACTGAGATAATGGAAACACGTCCGCCAAATGCGTTTTGAAGATATAGATTAGTTGACTGTGGCTCAATTCATTTAAATTCATACAATTTTTGCCTTTGTGTTCTTCTGAAATTCAGTGTTGTTTGTGTGGGAGCGATTTAGCAAAAACAAAACAAAACAAAAAAAATGTAAATACATCAATAATGCTGTCAAAATGCACCTGAGATTAAAATGGGGCCTTGGTTTTGTATGCTTTCCATGAGTAGGTACAGTACAAAAACACAGATTTGTTTATCTGATGTGAGTTGGTTTTTGTACAATGTACTAAACGCTTGGTCTGAGTCTGCTGTTAAGGCGGCACAGCCGCAACGACAGAAGCCCATATGTAAATGGTAAACATAAAAACCGAAATTCCGGCCATGTGTTAGCCATCCAAGCATTTTACCTTCACGACATACCTTGTTAATTATCTGTCAGTTAGCCTTCGTCATATATACCAAATCAAAATTTTGTGTTTCTTTTTAAATGCTTTATGTGTAAAATACCAGCTTTGTTCTCTTTTCTGTCAACGGTGTATTAAGGTGTATTGCTGTGTTCTCGTGTGTGCTGTGTGTGTTTGCAGGAGGGACAGCAGTATGGTGAAGGAGGAGATAAAAGCGTTCCTGGGGAACAGGAGGATCTCTCAGGCAGTGGTGGCACAAGTTACCGGTCAGGACACATTCTGAAATCATGCTGTGGATTTGTTGTGTTTGCTGTGTTGCTGTCATTTTTAAAAACGTGTTTGTGGAAACTTGAACTCATTGAATTATCTTTCCACATTTTATTTCAATAGTTTTAGTTGCTCAAACTGTAAAATGTTTTTGTACATTTTTCTGTCATGAATGAATAGGTGGAGCTTTCCAGTCTCTCTGACTGTTTTCTATGTTGGTTCAGTGATGCAGAAGACTGAAATCTGGAAGAAAAAGATAAGAGATGCTGTAAAAATCGCAAAAATAGCGAAATCTTAATTTCCAGTTCAGCAACCTAAAACTAGCAGAGACAAATGGAAGTGCCCAGCAGTATTTCCGTGGCTTGTGTGAGAGACAAGTGGTCAAGGAAGAAATAAATTCAGAGCTAAGGAGAGAGAAAACACTTTCTCCCTCTTGTATTCCCCTCTGTCTCTTGAATTCTTCCAAGGGTTGTCTACAAATTGCACCGGGGCTTGGTGCAAAACACTCTGTTGTAATTCGATGTCTGGCTGCTTTCCAGGCATCAGCCAGAGCAGGATCTCCCATTGGCTGCTGCAGCACGGCTCTGACCTGAGTGAGCAGAAGAAGAGGGCCTTTTACCGCTGGTACACGCTGGAGAAAACCACACCAGGTACAGTTCAGTCTCTCCCAGCCCTTGTTACGCTTGCTGAGGGACTGTGGTTAAAAGTGAATGGACTGTTAATGGCAGCATTATCATTGTAGTCATCAAGGTCATATAGAAACAATTTTTTTCCCCACTTTGAACACTAGTGCAGAGCTGTTGTTGACCAAATGTAGAGAAGCTGAAAAGTTTTAAAATTTGATGGAAAGATAGCAGAAACGTTAACGCCTCACTAATCATATATACAGTATATATAGATATATAGATAGATAGACATATACACACCCACACACACCATACATTAGCGGAAGCGGTCTCTGACTTTCATTTAGTTTTAGTCTTTTGATGAAAATGCGTATTAGGTTTAGTCAAATTTCAGCCATTTGGTTTTGGGTGATTTTAGTCAGCACTAACATTGTATTCTCATGCCATGCATTTTCAGTTCTCATGTTTTCAAAGAATTTTGAGAACATCGCCATCTTTGTTGTGTGCTGTTGCCATAGTTACAGGTGTCTCTCTCATTTGTTTGTTTGCACACATGTCCATGCCACTCTGCCCTGCAGTAACACAACAGCTGCACTCCACAACAGTTACCATTTCCAGGTTTCAGAACAGAGCCGCCTGCTCTCTGTCACTCCTGCTCAGCTGGTATTAGCATTAGAATTACCACAATCACCTGTTCTCACCAGTGTGGAGCAGTGAATCATTTAGAAGCTTAATTTCCAAAATACCGTTCATTGTCTGCCTTGAGCTTCAGAAGATAAAACAGTGGATAACATTTTTATTTAGCCAACATCTGGAAGAAGATTTAAATGGATGAGTGTCGACATCCTTTAACAAACCGAGAACTTGCTCAATCCTTCCAATAGCAATGTGAAAGTTAGCCATCTCAAAGTCCATTAATGTTCTCAAGTCTAAAGTCTGAGGTCCTTGAGGCGTGTCAAGATTCAGGTTCAGGTCTGAATGTGGATATTAAAATGACTCACACGGCTATACATACAGACATATTTGAGCAAAGGATAAGATTGTAGGGAATTCAGAATTCCTGGTATGAAAGTTTAGGAGGTTGATTGAAAGGTTGATTGCTTCCTTTTGCAAAACACGAACAAACAGATAGTCAGAATGAGTCTGTTTTCTTAAATCCATACTTTCCATTCTAAATAGTTAAGAGCAAGAACAACGAGCCTCACTCTGGTTTCAGATACGTGTGCGCGCTCTGTTTCAACCTATGGCCAGGCAGCAGGCATCCCACGCCTTGTCCTCTGCGGCATGTTCCTCAGTGGAGCCCTGCCAACACCGACAGCAGTGGAAACTGCTCTATGCTATTTATGGCCAGACTGAGCCCGGCCCATTTCAGCCCAGCCCCGCACACACGCCTCCATCACTGCTGCAGAGAAAAGCGATGCCCCATTCATGCGGTTCCGATAACCTGGACTGTGGCAGGGCGACGCAGTTTGAAACTGTTAACAATGTTTGAGTCAGATTAGGTGATGATGCTGCGTGTGAGCTTCTGACCCTGTAATATGGCTAAGCTTTTAGCTATAATGTGGCTCGTTTGAGTGCAAATGGAACCCATTGTGTGGTTTTCTTTTCTGCTGTGCTCATGATTTGCGATGAGGCTGCACAGTCTTTGTCAGCGCTATTCAGCTGACTTGATAATCAGAATGTATTGTGAGATTTGCAAACGGTGACACGCATTCTCATATACATTTTCATCTAGAGGCGGGCTTTGTTTTGTTCATCTGTCAGAACAGCAATTACATATGTGCAATTGGACCTCTAGTCCACAAACACTCCTACAGACTGTATGCTCCCATGTCTGAACCTTCAGTAGTTAAGCAGTGACTGCTCCCCGCCCCTCTCCCAAGGTGCCACTCTAAACATGCGGCCAGCTCCGTTACCGATGGAAGAGATGGAGTGGAGGCAAACCCCGCCGCCCATCACCACTGCCCCTGGAACTTTCCGGCTGCGTCGAGGAAGTCGCTTCACTTGGAGAAAAGAGTGCCTGGCTGTGATGGAGAGGTGGGTGGGTGAGGGTGGGGTAGCAGTAGGCAAAGAAAAGCAGTAGATTAAAGATCATAAATGGCAGTTTGTCTCATAACTTGTCCCTTATTTCCACATGGAGTTGAGGAAACATAACAGCCTGTCCAAGACAGCGGCCGGGCAATGAGCCCACAAATCTTGTTGTAGAGTCTCAATATTGGCTTGGTTGTGCCACATACATAACAAACAGCAGTAACTGTGCTCTATTGACATCATCCTTGTGTAGTGAAATTAATTTAATCAGTGTGACTGTTCTGCTATTTATAGCTACTTCAACGACAACCAGTACCCAGATGAGGCCAAACGGGAGGAGATAGCAAACGCCTGCAATGCTGTTATTCAGAAACCAGGTAAACCACAGAAACCAGGAGCACCACATTGTATGAATATTAAAAATATTGTAACATAGCATTTTGTTATAAGGCTTCATTTGCTGGTAGTAACTATATATAGTAGTAAATATATATTATATATATGTATATATATACTAACTATGTATATTATTACCATGAAAACTGTCCCTGTCCACACAGCCTCTATGATTTGTTGACATCTTTGTACATTTATACAAAGCTTAAAACGTTATGACTTGATAAATCAATATGTTTATCGAAAACAATTTTATAATAGAGTAATAATTTAGCAGAACTTTCTTGTTACAGCTTGTCAGCTGTGAGTATTTCTTGGTTCTTTTGTGATCAGGGCATCTTACATCTAATGTGTTTTGAACTTTAACTAAACACCTGTGTGATATCTGCTGCTTATGCAACAGGATCAGGTTATTTCAGCAGACATTTAAGCACCTTCAGTGATGAAACAGTTGTAATAAAAACTTTTTTTTTTTTTTTTTTAAAAAAAAGGTGCAATAAGAAGGTGAGAGCAGGCTGAAGAAAAATAATTTAAACAAGTCATTGCAATAGAGGAGAGATTAAGGTGAGAGTGTAAGTGTCACAAAGTGCAGCGAGTGATCAGGCGGTCATGTGATTTGTTCCAGGGAAGAAGCTATCTGATCTGGAGAGGGTTACCTCTCTGAAAGTTTACAACTGGTTCGCCAACCGTCGCAAGGAGATCAAGAGACGGGCTAACATTGGTAATGTGGACCACAAGCATCCACTGACACTTTTGATCACTACACATTTAATCGAATCCCTTTGTGTCAACATGACTACATCATATTTAGTAACAGCACTTATGAACTTGTTGATGCATTGAATGGCTCAATATTATTTCATTCCATCAGTATAATTAGGCAGATGATTGTTGATCAGTTAATCAATCCCCTGATATCCCCATAAGTGGTGTGAAAGACTCTTCTTACATCAACCTAAACATCAGTGTGATACAGGCTGCATTACTTGCCAGCTAAAAGAGTTCGTAGAGAAAACAAGTGACACAAGTGACATAATTAATTTGTAAGCTTAATTATAGAAAAGTACACATTCTTACAATAATTATTTTAGGTTTAGGCTGTCAAGGTTGGTTTGGTAAGTCTTCATTCGTTCTCGTATCCCTAGTGGTTGAAACATCCAAATTCTTCTACTCCCATCACTTTCACCTAACTATTTCAGTCATTTAGGCATTGCTTTTAGCTTTAGCTATGTCCATTACTTGTAACAATCTATTGAAAATTTTTATCCGCTCCTTTTTGCTATCTATTTCAATCGTTGTCATTTATAACATGAAGAGGTCACCGGCTGTAGCTCATTGAATGTGTCAATATACACTTAGCGGTCATTTTATTAGTTACATTTGTACAGTCTGTAGCAATGCAATACAACAGTTCTCCCATGAAGTCTGCTTTTATGATGGCAATGTTTTTTGTTTGGTACAACAGCGGACCTTGGTAGTAAACTTCTAATTGACTACAATAGCACCAAAACTCAATCACTGTAAATTTCATAAAGGTAGAATTTGTAGTAAGACTATTGGTGACCATTGCAATAGATTGTACAGGTAAACCTGCTCTCATAAAGTGTAAGTATTTATTATTATTATTATTATTATTTGTTTTTTTGGGGTGTTTTTTCCCCCTCAAATTAGCTCAGCTTCTTCACCATCTCTCCACATACCAGTGGCTGGGAATCACTATAGTATGTAACAAGGTACAGTATTGGTGATCCATCGTAAATCTAATAATCCGTCCTCTTCCTCCAAGAAGCCACAATCCTGGAGAGTCATGGGATAGACGTCCAGAGTCCAGGGGGACACTCCAACAGCGATGACATCGATGGAAACGATTTCTCAGAGCAGGTAGGGAGAGATTAAGGATCCAAAAAGACACATAAAACCAGATTTATGTACCAGACAGCACAGTAAACGACTGGTCTGATTAAAGAGAAAGAGGGCACTTCTCCCTGTGCCACAGCTTCATTTCCTATTCTGCTGTGTTTGATTTTATTTACTCATTTATGTTTTTTCTTCTTTTTATGGTTCAGCCTCTTGCCAAACATTCAATCAGAAAACAGTATTCTAGTATTCCAGTCAATAGCCAGTATGATCATGCATTTTGCATGTCTTTTATTTCAGCTGAACAATACATCAGTTGCCAGTCAGCTTCCTCTGCTTAGTTAAAGTTGTGGTAATAACTGAGACCAGCAGCTTGTTTGGAGTTGAACCCTGTGGCCTCGCTGGCACGTTACTGTTCACAAGTTCGCACAAACAGACATTTGAACTGCTGTCTTTTTTTTTTCCCAGATGAACTCTGAATAGATCCTAGAAAGCACATAATGTTCTTTCATTTTTATGAAGAGTTTCAGCTCAAAGCTGTAACCATAAACTTCCAAATGCTAACCCGCTCAAGGCACATTAATTAACAAAAGCTCGCTCTCTTGTCCCTTTTCCTCAAAGCAAGACAGTAAACCTACAGATCAAGTGTTTCAGTTTAAGACCCTTTAGATTAACTTGCTATATGACAACATGCAAACTGAAACTGAACCATTCCATTCACTGGACTAGATGTGTGAAAGAAAATCTCACAGAATATTATGAATTGTTTCTCTAATTGAGCTTTTTGTGTCTTAATTGTACCAAGCTAAACGGCTGATTGTATCTCCTCCAGGCATGTGACTTGCCCTATTTTGACAAGAGACCTCTCAGCCGACCTTTTGGCCTTTACCGACTGGAGCCCACCTCTCCAACACAGGTATATCCTCATACAGACGCAGGCAGTATCTCAGTGTTTGCAGCCATGCCTTTCTGTTCTGATCAGCAGCTATTCAGTTATGCTGCTGTATTTATTTGTGCCGGTGGTTGCAGGGAGCACTGCCCTCTAGTGCAGTCCTAAAAGAGTCAGGTTTGACAGAGGTTAAATAAGGTCCCTTCATAACAATTACACTCTGATTGCAAGTCTTTAAATAGCTGCCAATATGCAGGAATCAGACAGCATGTACTTAGGAGTGGATTTGATGGCTGACGTTGCTTCTAGAGGCGAAGATCCAAATCTTGATGTGCCTGCTATGTCTAGTTATGGTTGTTAAGCTGTCACTGGACTATTGCCGATTGGGGGAGGTTTTTAGCAAACAGTGAGTGAGCATGATAGCAAAAACTTATCAGGAGAATACAGGACAAACAGAAAATGAGCCATGTCTGCAGAAGTAGAATTCCCATTTGTTTTTTCTCACATTATGAACGCTTGTTACGCCTAAGGACCGCGCTCATTCCCACTTTCCCTCCCTGTCTCAGGATGACAGTGCAGCGCACAGCGAGCACCAGGACCCCATCTCTCTGGCCGTGGAGATGGCTGCTGTCAACCACACCATCCTGGCCCTTTCCAGAACCGGAGGGGTCCCCAATGACATCAAGACGGAGTCCCTGGAGGACGAATGAACTGCACAGGAACTTGGATGGAGGAAGCAGATGAGAGAAATGGCCGAGTCGAGAAGGGAAAGAGAAAGAGAAATAGATCAGGTGGGAGTCTGTGGTTGGGGGGTGGGCGACCAAAAGAGACAAAAATAATGCTACTTAGTAAATCTTCTGAATCTGTCCCTCAGTAACCCCCCTGCCAACTGTTCCTTGTCTCTCAGCTTCCCTCCTCCCACAAAGTCCATGTAAACACTAATTATCCCCCAACCTATCCAATATATTGAAACAGCTGGCGGAAATGGGTCACTATATGTCCTCTGATCTCTGTGAAAATGTTCCACGGAAAGAAGAAAAAGGGGGCCGTTAACCCCCAGAACGGTGGTCCTCATCTGGGATTGTGTGTCCCGGGAACTCCCCTCTTTACCCCGAATACACATTCTCTTCACAGGATACCTCTTCTCTCTCCTCTCCTCTTCCTTATTCCCCCTCTCCTCCCCTCTCCAGCCTGGTTGTCTGAGCCGATCCTCAGTCTATCTCACCTCAGCGTCAACCTCAAAAAAATAGCGTGTACTGTATATATAATAAATATATGGTTCTTATGGTTCTCAGTCACACTCACCTCATGGTGCGCTACCTACCTACCTGCATACCCCTCAAAAATTCAAACTGTTCATCGTGCAATTCATCAGAAGAGCAGCCTCCGGCCATTGTTTGGGGAAAGATGGATGGTGAAAATTTCTTTCTCTCCCTCTCTGGCACAGAAGCATTAAAAAAAGGATGATATTGACAGAAGGAACTGCCCAGTCACTGTCTTCTACCCTCTAGTGTTGTCATTCCTCAGCTGAGTGACTTTTTGTTTTCCTACAGTAGAGCTGCTGTTGGATGAAGTCCTCAAAAAAAAAGTCAGCTAAAAAATAGCCTTAATTTCGTACAGTTAGAGTTTTGCTTTTTTGTAGTATAAAGCAGGTTTTGACGTTTTTTTGTTTGTTTGTTTTAACAAGAAACCTTTAATACAAATCAAAATCCAACAGCAGCAGTTTGTTCTCCTGCGTGTCACTTCTGTTTTTAGCCCCAAATGGTAACTGGATATACAATCATTTTTGCCTTGGTATTAAGCTTCCCAGTGCCACTATCGTTAAATACTCGAGGATATGAGAATCAGTTTAGAGTCAATGTGATAATCAAAGTTAAGCTATTTAATAGGAGGAATTGTGCTTTGTTTTAAATGTCATCCATGCCAAAGGAAAAGTTGCTCAGAGCAAAATGCTAAGAGGCTAAGACTGATCTGAAAATGGTGTTCACGTTGATCCAAAGTGATTTCTGCTAACTCCTTTGGCGTACTTAGGTCGTGTCTCACGCCAAGCGAAGATTCTTGAGCCAGTGTGGTGTCATATGTGGGCTTGACACTACAGCAGGCTGGTGTTAGTAAAGATGGGTATTAGCAGCCAGATATATAATGATAAAAATACCCCTAAGCTGCTTTTTACTACTTGTTCTACTACTTGTTCTGTGACGCTGCCTCTTTATTATAGCCTAAAGAATGTGCTTTCAGAAGATTTTTTAATATCACTGATATCAAATTAGACTAAATCCACACTAGAAAAGGTTTAGAATATCACAACATCTGAGGCGATTTTGTTTTGATTTTATCTATATAGCCTCAAAAGTAAAAGCACCACTCTGAAGGGAGTCAAAGACATTTAAAGTGGTGATATGGGATACAATTTTCCACTTTTTTTTTTGCCCCTGGTGGAACTTTTCCAAAACCATCTTTGACTGTAGATCATTTGTTAAACGCAGAGGAAAAGGTGCTGTGTTCCTTAAAGGTATAGGTCCTGTTTCTGGGGGCTCACTAAGTGTCAAGTGATAAAGCTTTTTCAGTCTTAGGCTGATATCTTCAAATTTGGCCTTAAGGTAAGGAAGTTAAAATAATAGTTTGGAGTTCTTGAGAAATAGTCTTATTCACATTTGTGCCAAGAGTTAGATTAGAAGATCGATTACACCCTCATGTCTGTGCATTAATATGAAGCTGGAGCCAAGAGACAGTTAGCTTAGCACAAAGACAAGTGGAGGGAAACAGCTAATATGGCTTTGTCCAAGGTAGAAAAAAAAATCTACCTACTTGCTCTTCTAAATTGTTCTCCTCAACCCATTATATTATAGGCTCTTATTAAAGCGATACGAACATTTAAGTTTAAAAATGCCAATTTGATGGATGGTTGTGTGCTGAAAGCATGTTTTTTGGTGCAGTGACTTCCTGTGTATTTTTTTGCTTTTAGGGGAGATATAATGTGTTAATTAGTCATCTTTTGAGGTGCTAGAAAGATGTTTTGACCTTTGGCCAGAGACAGGATAGCTCCTGCTTCCAGTATCTGTGCTAAACTAAGCTAACTATCTCCTAACTTACTTCTAGCCTCACTTCTAGCTCATAGAATGTCAAAAAAACATCTCTAAGATCACACTTTTACAGTTTTGTATGGCAAGCGACAAAGGGGTAATTACTACCTGTTGAAGTGTTGATTGGCAGATTTGTGGGGGTTTTTTTTATTTGTTTGTTTTTTTGGGGGGTTTTTTCGGACAGAGCCAGGCTAGCTATTTTCCCATTTCCAGTCATGATGCTAAGCTAATCTCCTTTCTGTAGCATATTTGTCATACAGACGTGAGAGTGGTATCAGTCTTCTCATCTAGAGCCACATTTCCACCCAGACCTTTAGCCCATGATTGCCTGTGTTTCGGCCATGGTCCAAAGATTAAATTTCATAGATCAGACAGCTGACAAATGAAAAGGTGACACCTCATTTTACATCATTTTCACACGTGACTATACAGCGATGTTGGTCCATCTGTGGTATGCTTTCTTCTGTAACTCTAACGCTTGATTTGGCCAAATTATAATGAACAAAAAACGCACTAGTTTGCAGCTGCAGATTTTTAAAAATGGTTGCTGAAGTAAAATGCTGTGAGTACTCAACCAGTCCAAAATTTTGAGCACTGCAAACCCTTAAGGACTCATTCATTTTCCCAAGCTTGGGACTTTTTCAAGGGTAAAATGTCACTAGAACTAGACCCTGGTCCCTGCGGGTGTTGAACTACCCAAAAGATTCCTCGTCTCTGGGGAAAATTCATGTGGTGGAAATGTGGCTTAACTCTCAGCAAGAAAGCTAAAATGCATATTTTCCAAAATGTCAAACTTTTGCTTTGAAGGAACCTCAGCCTTAGCGATGGTTTTGGAGAACTGGGAAGATATTCTACTAAACAGTTACGCAGGAACTCTGAGACAGAAATCTTGTGTGTTCCTCATGTTTGAAGTAGTCAGATATGGACTTAAATGATATATCAGATAATCTGGTATCGGGTTCCTGCTTGTAGAATAGCTCCCAGCCCTGGGCTCTAGTCTATTAAAGCTCTATTTAAATCTACTGCTTCTGTATGTACGAAGCTGCAAGTACAGTGACTCAGTACTAGGACCTGTGTTTCAAAAAGAAAGGGTTGACAGATAAAAACAAAATGTATTTATACTCATTTTTTTATGGAAATGTAAAAAAAGAAGTTTTGAAATGAAACATGCTTTTATTGTTAAATTAATCAAGCTTTTAATTTCTGACTTATTTTTGTGTTATCATTTAAATAATTTTTTTCATTCTTTGTGTCATCCCTTGTTTGACTGAACAACAGTCTCCCCCTGTTTGAGTCTGGGGTAGTAAGCTATTTTGTGAAAGATGAATGATGATGCACCTTATTTAAAAAGAAAAACAACAAAAAGAATCGCTCTTGTCTAAGCTTAAATTGTAAAATTTCTTCCTCTGAGCCTTCCTTTTGAAAGGGCAAACGTCCAATATAATATAGTGGGGCTGGTGTGAAATACATTTCTATACAGCTGCTTCAAACACACACCATATCAAAGCCCCAATATGTGCTGTTCCCTCCTTAAAATAACGCCACACCAAACTCCATTGAAAAATCTGTCATTTTAATGTTGACCTGCCTCTTGCAAACACAAGTTTATAATTCATACAAAATGGCTTAGATAAATAAATTCAGAATAACTACAGTTACATTATTTATTATTAAATACTAACAATACAATACCAAGTTTCCTTATTAGAAACACAATAAATTGTGTTTCAGTTGTGTGGTTATATAAAATGTGTTCCATATCTGGAACTGTCAAAGAACTTTCTAAAATGTAAAAATTATGGTGCTAATTCACTGTTTGTTTGGATACTGACACCCAACACTTTAATTATGAGGTGATCTAGTCCTTTAATACCTCAAACTGAAACTGGATATGAAAATGTTAAAATTCACTCACTACTCAGTTGCCAAGCACAGAGTGTATGTTGATTAAAAAAAATAAACTAGTCAAAATAATAGGCAAGGCAAATGTTTTTGTATTTGAAGGATTTTTTTCTGTGGGGTTAGGTGTGACGTTTTCGCCGTATACAAAGAATATTGTATGATAGACATAGTGAAATAAGTTGCGCATGGAAGAAAGAGTGCATTTAGAGATTATTCTCTCACGGTAAGGCACTTTGATAAGAACTGCCTTAGTGTTTGAGAGATGCCATGGCCCAAATAGCAAGTATAGGTTTTAATCCAGCAGTATTTTATGTGAGCATTGAAGCTTGTCTGTGGGATGGAAGAAAGAACCCTCAGGTGCTCAAGAAGTGAAGATTTTGTACTTTTCAGTGAGAAAACTGGAAAAAGATTAATCTGAATAACAACAGATTGAAACCTGAAAAGGCTCTCCCCACCCAGTGTTGTGTGTACTCCAGTGGTAGTGCTTACTCTGAAGGGGTGTCCTCTTGTGGTGTGTCAGGGTCAACATGTCTACATGTCCTTCTGTGTCCCCAGTGAAAACACCATCCACTTCATCCCAGTATAGCTCAGAAAAAGACTGAAAGGACTGAATGCTGTTGTATCAATCTCAAATCTAGTTATGTTTAAAATTACTGTATTGCCCATTTCAGAATTTAGTGCCTTTTTTGGACAGTAGACTGTTCTGTAATTAAGATGTAGTATATATACATTTTTTTGTACAGTTTCTTTGTTCATTTTTTTAACTTGTGTTTATTTTAGTATGATATATATAATGTACAAGAGAATAAAGCTATATCAACGACACGTTTTCTGGGTTTACCATCTTATTGGTTACAAATATCAGTACAGAGATTCGTCACATTGGTTGACAACAGTTGAATGAAATTTATCAATATAAAAAGTTGATTTTGCTTTTCATTGCCAATATCACATCTTCATCTTTAAATAAATAAGTCAGGCAGCCAAAAAAAAAAATCTACCTCAAAGCACAAGTATAAAATATCTTGACAAAAATTAATACTATATGCGTTACACACCAACACAGTCCCTCAAAAATCCTCATCATGTACAAATCAGCAGGTTTCCATACACACGGTTTAATTCAAAACTGAAAATATTCGAAAAAACTGACACACATCAACTCTCATTAAATTAAAAGTTACTTCCAATCAATCTTAAAATACATGGTTGGAGACAAAGCCGATAAAAAAATCTTGCAAAATTTCAGTAGTGTTTTTCAGAAAAAGAAGTGCAAGTTTTTTCTGAAACGGCAGGAATTAACATTCATGAGCTAAAATAAGCTCTGACTGAAAGGTTTTCAACCTGCCAACAGCACAGAATTTGGTGGTATATCACTAAGGCACATTTGCTGAGTAGTAGTTGTAATATCTCAAGGCACGTGAATAAAATATCAGCATCCAATCAAACAGTACCAATAGGTAGAAGCAATTTACTTCAAAGTCTATCCAAACATGCAGCTGCATAAGCATGAGATACCTACCATTTAAAATCAAATTATAGACAAATGGTTATCAGCATTTACATTCACATTTTCTGATAAAACATTCTATATTTTTATGTAGATTTCAATTACAAGTACCTTAGATGTGGATACAGTCCTATTATGGATGAAGAATGATGATAATCATCTGAGGTGAGAAGGAAGAAGCACGGAGTGACTCATCTTGTGTCAAACTAAACTTGCAGTAATGGAGCAGATACAGTGGTAGTACAGTAGTAGATCCGCCCAAACAAAACACTATACTGTCAATTCTTTTTGAACGCTTGCCCCATAATCAGTGAGTAAGTTGAGTGGGTGTCCAACAATTAGCCATTTACCAGATACTGACCCTCTCAAGTGTTCCACGACTTGCGGTTCTCTCCTTTGTTACGGCCACTTTCACCTTTGGCCAGAGCGGTAAGTGCTGCCAGGTTCGGGCTGGATCCGGACAGGTTGGCACTACGGCGCTTTTGCTGTTGCTGCTGTCGACGGCGCTTAGTACCTCCTCGGCTCACCCTGTCTGGCCTTACCAGCACGCCGTAACCAGGATTACAGTGGAAGTAGTGCTTGCCACCCACTGAACCGTCGTTCTTTCCTGAAGAAAGACATTGAAAGGAAAGATAATATGGTTCGATAAAACCATAATGTATTTGAAGAATGCAATAAGGTCAAGTGCATTAAACTGCAGTAGGACTAGGTGTGTTCTACTCACCTGCTGGTACCTCCAGTTCCACTCCAACCCAGGTACCCTTTGCAAAATCTGTGGGTCCAACATAACGGACAGTGCCACTCTTGTTGGTCCCCACGGTTACAAACTCCCCTTCTTTCAACCAGTCAGGCAGAACTATATCAGCAGAAGCATCTCCCTCCTCAGAATCAGAGATAATTTCCAGGCTTTCCATCGGCACAGAGAGGTGAAGTCCTGCCTTAAGGCTGCTGTCCAGGTCAACCTGCCCAAGCTCCTCCTCCTTGCCCAGAATACGCTGAAAGGACTTCAGATCTGAAGACTTCACTTTCTGGATTTTGAAGGGGTTTGAGGCATCTGGGTTGGATGGCGGAACACTTGGCAGACCAGGATCTGGAGCTGTTGTGGCTTCTGCAGATGCATTGTTGGGTGCCTCCTGTTGAAAATCTGTGGTTGAAGATGTTGGGATGGTGGCGCTATTTATGTTTGTGGCCTCATAAGCGGCCTGTTCCTTGGATGAACCGGAAAGAGACAAATGTCCAGGTGAGACAGGAGTTGAAACCAAGACTTCAGACACAACTGGAGCTGGGTTTTGAGCACAGGTTAACTGTTCTTGTTTGGGCTGCGGCGGCAGAGGGATGACAGTTTCAGACTGGCCTGGTTGTCCAGACGGTTGTGTTTTGTAGCTTAGTGACAGTTCAGCTTCTGTCTTGTCTGTGGCAGCTATCTTGAGTTCTCCTGTTACAGGGTTTTCTGGTTTTGAGTCGTCTGTTGGTGGACATTCTGTTCCTTTGGTTTCATTCTCTTGTTCTAACAACAAAGTTTTAAGTGGATCTACATTGTCTAGTTGTTCAGCTTTAATAGGGTCAATTGCTGAGTCTTCTTTTTGTTTGGTCTGGCATTGTGTGTCTGTTTCTGAGACTAAATCAGGCTCTCCTTGTTCCTTTAACTCGACTGATGGACGCAGATTTGGTTCTTGCTGACTCTGATTTGAATCTGATTGAGTATCGTTTGGTTTGGATGGTGGCAAGTCAGTGCTCTCTTCAGCTACCTTGTCATCCAAAACCAGCAATGACACTTGAGGCTCTGATTGGTCCATAAGAACAGATGTAGGATTAGTCACTTTATTGTCCTCTTCATATGGCACCACCTCCAAGTCTTCAGCTCTGCCGCTGGTTGATGGGGGCAGGTCCCAGCTCAGTGTGTAGACATCTGACAGTGTTGCTGTAGATATGCTAGTCGAGATGTATCCACTTGATGCTTCGCTCACCGGGCTGGAGGTGGAGTCCTCCGTCTCTTGGATGATTGGTGGTGGAAATGGCACTACTCTGGGGCTCTCTGTTTGGAGGTCAGGAGGAATGATTTCTTCAATCGGAACCTTAGGGGCAAACCATGACAAGGTAATCATGAGTCAAAATACAGCGAAAATCTGAATCCTAAATCCTGACAGTTTCCAAAGCTAGGTCTTAACTCTAACTGGTACCTTGCAATAAACTTCTGCTTATCTTTAAGCAGGTTTATTGGTCTCATTCAAATTCCTCTCTGCTATATTAAACTGAGTTCATCATACTGCCTCAAAATTGCCAGACTTAGATTAAAAAAAAAAAAAAAAAAAGACTTTAACAGACTTAGACAATAAACAACAGCCTACAGACTCCACAGATCCCAACCAGCCGTGGTTACGGTTTTTGAGACATTCCTGAACTGAGTGGAGGCGGGGCTATTTGTCTTCAATGTTTCGATGTGTGGTGTGTGTCAAAGAACATCCACATGATTGCCTGAACCCAAGGTTTCCCCACAGAATACTGCATTGTAAAAATATGATTATATTCTATTCACTCCACCTTTCAGTGTTTCTAATGTCCTTAGGTTGGAGAACTTACTGGCTGCTGCTGTTTGCTCATACCCTCTTCAACACTGGCTGACTGTACCATGATGCGAGGCAAACTCTGCAACAAGAAGAGAATTTAAAACAAGTTCATTTAGTTTTAAATAAAACTGAACATCTGTAAATTAGTGGTGAACAGCTGTCAAGAAGATTTCAAGATGTCACTTCAGTTTTGTTCAAGCTAGAGATTAGATGTTCATCTAAGTCTGTCAATTTCAAAAGCTGTTCATTATAAAAAGAGCGTGGAGTAGTGGGTCGCTGCTGGGCGGGAATTAAAAAGCCCAGGCTTCTTTATGACAGCAAGGCAGAAACAAAGCCTGTGGGGAAAAAGTTAATCTAAGATTCTGAAAAGATGGTACACACTGTTGACTGAACATCATACTGTACTGCTTTCTCTGGCAGCCTCACAGAATACTGAACTAGTACAACTAACTAGGCCAGTTGGTCGCCTGCTACAATACACAAGGACTGTACAAACGTGCGATTGCTTGGTAGATCAATATGGCAAAATAATTTGCTGTATTGGAGTCAAGATGTTGATATGAGATGCACAATAAAAATATTTGTGCATCAGATCGCTCAGACAGATAATCATGATAAACTGATAAAACAATCAGGATAATTGCACCATAATTATAATTGCACCCATAATCATTTATCCATATTCAGTATTCTGGTTACCTCTTTAATATTCAATATGATCTGTCAGCTGATTAAATGGTGTGCGATTTGCTTCTTAACATTTCTTTTTG
Organism: Scatophagus argus; assembly: GCF_020382885.2. Classification (NCBI taxonomy): domain Eukaryota; kingdom Metazoa; phylum Chordata; class Actinopteri; family Scatophagidae; genus Scatophagus; species Scatophagus argus. The sequence continues at coordinate 16,069,931 of NC_058511.1, forward strand.
AAGAGGGAAATAAAAAAAAAAAAAAAATCTCATCATCTTATATCTTGAGATATTTTAAGATGTTTAATAAATTAGGATAATTGTTCCACCGTGTGATTCCCAGACAGTCACAGGATATTAATCAGGATGATTGTCTGACTCTCTTCCAAGGCTGACATCACATTCTGAGGGAATTAACACTTCATTCTTCAAACTTCGCTGATCAAAACTGACTGGGTTGATTAGGGTCTCTTTGGACTTTTGAGAACGTACGTGGACAAAGTGTCTACCATCAGAGAGCAGGTCAAACACATCTATCCTATCTCTCTCTGGCTCAGGACAGTAAACCTGCAAGTCAACACAAAAAGTTAGGAGCACAAGAATGGCTGCCTCATCTGGAATCATTTTTATATGGATGATTCCAGATGGGTGTTTTCATTAAAACCAGTTTTAAAAGAAACAAAAAAAGCATTCAACACATTACAACACACTTTCAGTCAGATCTTGATAAAGTTTCCAGCTGTGTTACCCAGCCTCTAAAATAGTCTTATATTAACCTGTTCACAATGACAATGCCAACATTCAGATTTTTAACATGTATCATGTTACCATGTTCTAATCTTAGTTTAACACATTAGTAAAGCACAGCTGAGGCTGATGGGAATGTAATTAGCTTTGCAGGTTTTCAGTGATAAACCAAAGTACTAATCAAATAAAAACCTGATGATGGCTCTAAATGGAAAGTTACAGGATCAGCATAGGTGTTTCAGTTCATCCTGAGGGGGACATGGATGTATGTGTTTGTGTTAGTTTGTGTTGATCCAACCAATAGTTCTTAAGATATTTCACTCAAAACCCTAAATGTCAACTTCATAGTGGAGATACAGGAAAGGTGAAGGGATAACCAAAGTTATTAGGATTAATCGTCCTGTGATGATATTAGATAAAAAGTCAGTATCTTTTCAGTGTAACATGGCTGCCCTGGACCAATATGACAGACTGAAGAATACCCTTCGCCATGTCTGGAGCCAATGTGGCAATAAAATGAAACATATTTGTGACCTATTTTCACAGATATCCATCCAATGGGCTTGGGGATGAGTGCCACAGACAAAATGATGCAGAAGTTGTACAGTATTAAGAAACAGATTAATATCTGGTTGGTTTTGTTAACAATAAGAAAAATATACCATCGCCAGTCTCATCACACAGGCCTTATAACGGGTGTTTACACTCAGAACCTTGTGAATGGGATTTGTAAATTCAAATGAAATCAGTCCACTGTACTGTTTTTGTTTCAGCCAGGTGTTGAGATCAGGGCTACAATCAGTCACTCATTCAATTTACATCAACAACCTGCTAATATTTGCATACTTGAGGCTTCTGTTTTTGTGTTTGACCTTTCTAAACATCTGTGGCAGGCAGTTAGGAGCGAAGCACTAATGAGGGCGATGGCCTCAAACAATGCACCCACAAGGCTTGAGTTTCCATTCCAACCAAACACCACGGCGCGTGATTTCCCTGATTAGCTTCTCTCTGCGGCTCAAGGTGCTAATCAGTCGCTGTAGTGTTTGGCTGCAAGGAAAAGCAGCAGACTCCAGGGTCTCGATTTCACATGATTGAAGATCAGTGGGATGAGGAGGCGGTTAAGGAGCGGGGGTGAGGCATCAGGGCGACGATGTTCACCTGCTCCTAATTAAGTCTCCTCCACACACAGTGTGCTCCTGTCTCTGTGGGGGCTGTTTGTGGAGTCTCAAACATCATACAGCATGTCAATCACTTTGGAGACTCCAACTGCATTTGT